>NC_056674.1:1770000-1992500 GCF_018350195.1 Panthera tigris
GGCATAGAGAGACTCCCAGACAGGCTCCGCATGGTCAACCCAGAGCCCAACGAGGGGCTCGAGCTCACCAACCGTGAGATCACGACCTGAGCCAAAGTTGGACGCCAAACTGACTGGGCCACCCGGGTGCCCCCCATTTTGAGTTTTGTATCCACTCTGTCGGGATCTAAGTGGCGTGCCGTATCTCTTCGTATTTACTGACCACCTGAATTTCCCCTTTCACCAGCAGCTTCTTTCCAGTCTTTGCTCACTCCTTCCTTTTGGTCTTCAGCGTCTGTCTTTTGGACATGTTTGTGCTCTTCATACACTAATCACAGACTTTGTGTTTTTTTTAAAAAAAAATTTTTTTTAACGTTTATTTATTTTTGAGACAGAGAGAGACAGAGCATGAACAGGGGAGGGGCAGAGAGAGAGGGAGACACAGAATCTGAAACAGGCTCCAGGCTCTGAGCTGTCAGCCCAGAGCCCGACGCGGGGCTCGAACCCACGGACTGTGAGATCATGACCTGAGCCGAAGTCAGACATTCAACCGACCAAGCCACCCAGGCGCCCCAAGACTTTGTGTTTTTACTATGTTGCATTTGTTTTTGCTGGCTTCTCTGCTCCCTCTTCTTTGGTATGTATTTCCCAGTCACCTGTATGTTCAGTGTAGACAGAGCCACGTCTGCACATCTACTCCGTCCCGTGTGTTCGTTGGTGCCGCCTTATTTACATGGTTCACACTGTGTGGTCACTACCATAGTCCCCCCTTTGCCTTGTGTGAGCACACAGTGCCCAGGTCTGTGGCTACAGAAGAGTGTGGGGCTCAGCACTACAGAAAAGAGGGTTCTGGTTGTGGCCGCTCAGCCATTGCACGCGGTACGGACAGGAGAGTGCCAGAGACCATGCCTCAAGCAGCTGGAAAACAGCAGACGAGTGTGCATGCGTACGGACGGTGAGTCCTGGCCCTGAGACATGATGTGCACATGTCTGGAAGGGCATCAGGGACAAAATCCAAGTGCGGTCCTACTCTGGAAGGACAAGACGTAATGCCCACAGTGGAGAGCCGACAGGCCGAGAGCGCCAAGAGTGGAGTGTGGAATGCCTTCCTCACTGGGACGCTGTCTTGGGAGGGGTGCCAGTGCCATCGCGCCTGCGGTGGGGTGACCAGCGCTCCCGGTTTGCCCAGGACCAACAGACTGCTGTTAGAAGGGTAACGGTAACAGGCACACCCCAGACCCACTTGGCCAGCTCCCCGGTGAGTCGAAGGCACAGTGAAATTTGAGAAGCTCAGCTTTAGGAGACAGAGCCATGGACAGAGAAGCTGGTGGGAAGAAGCCTGGCTCTATCCATCCCGGATCCCCCCCCCCCCCCCCCCCAGCAGCAGGACAGAGGGACCTGGGGCTGTCCCACCCTCTCCTGGGTGTGGCTACCACGTCCTTCACTGTCCATGTAAGGATGCTTTGGTGTCGTTGGGGGCCTTGCTGACCTCAGAGAGACCCGGTTAGCTGATTCCTAGAGACAGGAAACCTCGGAGCGTGCCTTGTCTGTGCAGGCCAGCCCGTCTGGGGCCCACCCCCACCACCGCCTCCACGCGGCTCTCACGCTCCGGGCCACCGTCCACCTGCCCTCAGCCCCCCAGGGCCGGGTGCCCCACAATCAGGGGCAGCCCCTCCGCCCCACGGCTCCCTGAAGTGATTCCAGCGAGCCGGTCCTGACCCTGCCCACCTGGCCTTGCCCGATCCTTCCCACAGAAACCACAGTCACGGCTCCTGCTGGCCTTTGCCCCTCGCTCCCTCTGCCTGCTGGCCGCCCCTGGGGCTTCCCTGGGTGGCCCCTGCCTGACACGCGTGCCCTCTCCTCTCTAGAACAGTGAGCAACAAATGACCTTTTCAATGGCAGGCATCTCCTCATCTGTTGACCTTGCCGCACCAAAATAACTACGAAACCTGTATTTTAACATACTGGGTTACAGCGGGGCCGGGCGGGAACCATGGGCATGGGGCCTGGGAGGTACCCTTTCCAGACACAGAAATCTACCAACCCCCAGGTCATGTCATTTCTATCTCCCAAACACTCCGTGTTTCATTACTGACCGTCCGTCTCATTTCCCGCAGTAACCTCATTGTTCTGCTTCCTTTCCCAGGTTGAGAACGGCCCTGTTCATCTCTGATTCTCACTCCGGCTGCTTGTTCAGGATGAACCCCCGCCCCGTCCACACACATGGAGGCCTCCAGCAAGCAAAGTGTGAGAGCTGGAGGCAGGCTCCTGGGTATAAACAAAGTGATCCGGGACTTGTCTGGTGGGTTGGCTGCAAAGTTCTAAATCCTAAGGCATGCGGGGGCTGTGCTCAGCAAGCCTGCCGACAGGTGTGTGAGTGTGGAGGGGGGGTGCGCGGACTTGACCACATACGGTGTGTAAGAGCACAAGTTAACAAAGCGGCATCTTCACGTCGCTTGGGCGTGTGTGGCACGTGTCCCACAACACAGCTGGCGAGTATTTAGTGAGCGCTGACTACGTTCCAGACCAGTGACTGCCCTTCAGGACAGAACATCCATGCATTTACAAGCGAGCACGTAAAACCATCAGCCCTTCCCTCAAGCGTGGGAACCGCCAAGCAGTCGTCACACACCTTCAAGGTGCTATTCTTTCCTTTTCCCTGTGATTAAAAATGTTGGGACAGTTACAAAAGAAAGGGCTGCCAAAGAAAACATATCTGTGCTTCAGAAATGGATCCTTCCAGGGCGGTATCTGCAATGTGCATCATTTTTGGAAGGAAATTCTCTAGACCGGGGACCGTTCCAGAGGGTGGGGTCTGCACGAGGATTCATCAGGTCCCTGGGAAAGCATCCTAATAGCTTCACCCAGGGAGGAGGATTCCCCATCACAATATGGCTGATTTGACTTTCATCTTCTATTCCCATTTATAACGCTGGCCTCAGGGTGCCTGGGTGGCTCAGTCGGTTAAGTCTCTGACTCTTGATTTTGGCTCAGGTCATGATCTCAAGGTGCGTGAGCTCGAGTCCCACATCAGAGGCCTCTGTGCAGATGGTGCGGAGCCTGCTTGGGATTCTCTTCCTCTCTCTCTGCCCGTCCCCCACTCACGCTCTTTCTCTCTCAAAATAAATAAAAAACAAACGTACAAAAAACAAAAGCAAAAACTGCTGGCCTTTCCCATTCTCTTCCAGCCACCGTGCTGGCCCAAGCCTCCGCCATCAGATTCCTGCATTGCTCGCATAGCCTCCTCCTTTGCTCTCTCCTGGGTGACACGGCTCCCACCTGCCCTTCCTCCTCCACCATCCATGTCTCCGCCTGCCAGCCAGGGTGATCTTTCTGACACACAGGTTGTCAGTACTGTACTGGGTTCATAACACATACGCTTTGGTCTTCTCATTAATCCAACACAACGGATTGATTCTTAATTAACACAGCCCAAGTGTCCAGAGACACAGACAGAAGGGGATTCACAGCCTTGCCTGTGAGGTGAGATAATTGGAAACGTGACTATAAAATACAAGAACGGCACATGGAATAAGAACCTAGCACTGTTTTAATGAAAAGATAAAAACAAATTTCTTTCCCTTTGGAAATGCAATCAGAGTTCTGGAGGAATCTTTTATATCATGGGACATCTTCACAAGTGAAAAAAATTGGAGGACAGGCTGCAAAAACACAGCCCCGATTTCAGGGAAACATCAACAGGCTTATCTGTGCAGTGAGCCACAGGGCTTGGGATCAAATTCGGGGACTTGAGCAAACCTCCAGGACCTTTCCCGCACTCTGGCCCCGTAATTCAACCTCTACCAGCTCTCCCCAGGGAGCTAGTGAGTCACACAGACATAGAACTGAGCCAAGGTTGGTCACGCCAAGGGAGAAACGTTAGAACCATGTTTTCCCTTCACAGAGGCCGTGCAGGGCTCTCTCCTTCCCGGGAGGTCTCTACCCAGCTGTGTGGAGCCCGTGGTACCCCAAACCCGCCCCGTGCTCAGGGAAGGAGGCTGTCAGCCCCACTCCCTAGAGCAGAAATGTTGCGTGTGCCAGGATTGTCTGAGATCTCCCAGAGAAACAGGACGAGTAGTGTTACAGGCTGAACTGTGTCCCCCCAGAATCTGAAGTTGAAGTCCCAGCCCCCAGGACCTCAGAATGTGAGTGTATTTGCAGGCGGGGCCTTTAAGAGGCAAGGAAGGTAAACTGAGGTCGGCGGTGTGGCTCTAATCCAATGTGACTGGTGCCCTCATAAGAAGAGGAGATCAGGGGACACACACACACACACACACACACACACACGCAGGACAGTGTGGGGACGTGGGGAGAGGGCAGCCTGCAGACCAAGGACAGAGAGCCTAGGAGAAACCCACCCGGCCCACACCTGGATCTCTGACTTCCAGCCTCCAGATCCCTGAGATGATACATTTCTGTTGTTTGGGACACTTAGCCTGTGGTGCTTTATTGTGCAGTCCAAGCAAGTAGGACATACATGTACGTGTATACGTGTGTATGTATATATGTGTGTACACATATATACGTGCATATGTATATATGTGTACACAAATACGTATATGTGTACATGTATATGTATATACATGTGTACATGAATGTGTATGTGTGTACACATGTATACGTGCATATGTATATATGTGTACATGAATATGTTACATGTGTATGTATATGCTTATGTATACGTGTACATGTACACGTGTATACATATACATGTATATGTGTATACGTATCAGTGCCTATGTGTGTACATGTATCTGTGTGCATGTATCTGTGTGTATGTATGTAGTGCATGCGTGCATGTAGGTATATGTGTGTACATGTATATATGCTTGTATATGTATGTGTGTATATGCATCTGTGTATATGAGTGTACGTATACAAGTGTATCTATATATGTACATGCGTATATGAGCGTGCATGTATGTGTATATGTGTGCATGTGTGTGCATACATGTGCATTTGAACACATGTGCACGTGCATATGTACACACATGTATGTGTATGTATGTGCGCATACACACGTGTATGCATTTGTGCGCATGTATATTGCATATATAGGTATATGGGCGTACACGTGTATGTATGTACATGTATGTGTGCATGTGCGCGCACACATATATGTATGTTTGTATACATACATGTGTGTATACCTGTCTGTGCACATGTATATATGTGAGCACGTATAGATACATTTATTAGTACATACAGATACAGACATGTGTATCTACATCTATGTTTGGGATTTTTTTAAGGGACTCCTTTCAAGGAACTGGCTCACATGGTTGTTGGCCTGGCAAGTCTGAGATTTGTAGGGCTGGCTGGCAGGCTGGAAACTCAGGCAGGAGCTGATGCTGCAGTCTTGATGCAGAATTTCTTCTTCCTCAGGGAAACCTCAATGTTTGCTCTTCGGGCCTTTCAACTGATGGGATGAGGCCCACCCACATTCTCTAGGAAAATCTTACTAAGTCACTCTTACTAAGCGACTCTAAGTTACTTAGAGTCAACTGACTGTGCACACTGGCCACATCTACAAAATACCTCACAGCAACTCCCGGATTCAAGTTTGACTGAATTATCCGGGGGGGGGGGGGAGGGGAGGGAGGAGAGCCTGGCCAAGTGGATACATAAAACAAACAGCGCCTCTTCATCGGTCCCTTCCATCCAGCAGTCCTGGCTCTTCATCCACGTTGGCGCCAACATGGACTTCCTTAAAAGAAAAGGCACCTGTGTCTACATCTCGGGTTAAAACACATCAGTGGGTCCTCATGCTGCTCTTTAGACAGAGACGCCATTCCTACCACGATGCGGAAGCTGTCTGAACTCCAGAATTTCTACGTGGGAAGGAGGTTTGCAGCACCCTGGTTGGGGAAGTGTATTAATTTGCGGGGACCTCTGTCACAGAGCGCCACAGAGTGCGAGGTTCACACACCAGAAACGTATTGTCTCGCGGATCTGGAGGCTGAAAGTCCGAGATTCAGGCACGGCAGGGGGCGTCTCTCCTGAGGACTCTCTCCCTGGCTCGTAGACGACTCTCTTCTCCCTGTGTCCTCACGTGGTCTCTCTTCTGTGTGCGTGTCTGTGCCCACATGTCCTCTTCTCATGAGGACCCCAGGGTGCACCCTAGTGACCTCATTTTACTTGATTACCTCTGTAAAGACCCTCTCTCCAAATATGGTCACATTCTGGGGTCCTGGGAGTTAGGGCTTCAACATGCAAATTCCCAGGGCAGATCCAACAAGAAGCAATGACATACTTGCTGTGATGCTGTGTTTCCACAGAGCAAATTATTAACTATGATGCAAAACAGGCATATGATTATAATACAGCAGTGGGCACAATAGTTTTATGCAAAAAAGGCAGACAAAATCGTGTGAGGAGAGGCACGTGTGCAAACTTAATTTAGATATACGCAGTCAGGTGAAGCAATAAAAGTTAAGTTCTACTGATCTGGTTTGAAGTTGAACCAATTACAGAAGTTTTAGTGACATATTTAGGATTAGGCTGGAGTCACAGCTGAACATCAGTGGCACCAGAAAATAATGAAGAGGAAGGATTTCTACTCCCCACACCCCCTGCCAAAAAACCCACCCCAAAATAACTGCCGACAGGACCAGGGGACGCAGTCTGCAAAACAACAAGCAGAATGAAGTGTATTTATGGCTTGGAAGTCGGGGGCTCTTAAAACACTGGCCAGGTCTGTGCTGTTTCCGAGAAAACTGCTCCCTTCCTGAATGTAGATAGCAACATCTGTATTGCTTGGATCCCAGCTGGGCAACTAGCTTATGGATTAAGGAGGAAATTCCATGGTGGGTCTTTGAACTTAAGTTTCCCCTGGCAGCTGACGCTCTGACTGCTGCTTCTCAGGGGTGTCCAGTCAGAAATGTCATTCCTTTCTGACCTGCTTTTCTCTTCAGTTTCCACCCCAATTCCTCCTTTTGTCACTCACGAGAAGACTGCATGGGTGAATACTTTCATAATCTTGGGGTGGAGGATGCCACACAAAAACAAAGTGATAAGTGAGATTCCACAACAACCAAACACTTACACGTAATGGGGCTCTAGGCCGGCTCGGCCCGAAGACCTTTGACTCTTCATCTCCGGGTCGGGAGTTCAAGCCCCATGTTGGATGTAGAAATTATTTTTAAAAATAATAATAATAAGGCTAAAAAAGAATTGGATAGTGGGGGCGCCAGGATGGCTCAGTCAGTTAAGTGTCCGACTTTGGCTCAGGTCACGATCTCGCGGTTCGTGAGTTCCAGCCCCGCGTCGGACTCTGTGCTGACAGCTCAGAGCCTAGAGCCTGCTTGGGATTCTGTGTCTCCCTCTCTCTCTGCCCCTGCCCTGCTCATGCTCTGTCTCTCTATCTCGGTCTCTCTTAAAAATAAACGAATGTTAAAAAAATTAAGAAAAAAAAAAGGAATTGGATATCAAAACCAAAAAGAGAGATCACTTTCTCTCTATCCAACTCACAAGAATGGAAAAAAAAGTATAATATTATAGGTTTGCAAATAGAGGAGAAAAATCTTGAAATGTTGGTAGAAGGGCTGAATGTTAATAACAGCATTATTCAGGGGTGCCCGGGTGGCTCAGTCAGGTAAGCATCTGACTCTTGATCTCAGCTCAGGTCATGATCTCATGGTTCCTGGGATTGAGCCCTGCATAGGGCTCTGTGCTGACAGCACAGAGCCTGCTTGGGATTCTCTCTCTCCTTCTCTGCACCTCCCCCACTTGTGCATGTGCTCTCTCTCTCTCTCTCTCTCTCAAAATAAATGAACTTTAAAAAATAAACAAATTTCCTAAAAAAAAAAAAATAAAAGCATTATTCATAATGGCCAAAGAGACTGAAAGCAACCTATTTCCATCACCAGGAAAACAGATAAATTATGGTATATCCGTATCATGGAATACTACTGGGCAATAAGAAGGACTGAAACGTTAATTATTTGATAATTGATACGACCAAACAAAACATCAATACCTATAGCAACATGGATGAATCTCAAAAACATTATTGTAGGCGAGAAGGAGGTCAAACACAAAATATTGAATGGTTCCATTTACATGAAATTCTAGAAAGCAAATTAAAGGTTGTTTAGTGCTGGGACTAAGGAGGAGAAACTCAGGCTAAGGGTAAGGAGACTTTGTGGAGTAAAGAAATGTTCTCTCTCTTGACTGCGATGGCTGTTACATGACTGTATACCTTACTGAAATGTGTCCACCTGTACACTAAAATTGGATAAATCACAGTATATGTAAGTTACACCTCCATAAATCTGAAGGTTTGTTTTATTTTTAATTATTTTAAGTTTTTTAAGTTTATTTATTTTGAGAGAGACAGAGACAGTGTGAGTGGGGAACAGGCAGAGAGACAGGAGGAGGGAGAGAATCCCAAGCAGGCTCCATGCTGTCAGCACAGAGCCCAATGTGGATCTTGATGTCACAAACTGAGATCATGACCTGAGCCGAAATCAAGAATTGAATGCCTACCTGACTGAGCCACCCTGGTGCTGCTGTTTTTTTTGTTTTTGTTTTTGTTTTTGTTTTTTAAATTTCACCTTCACGAATCTTCGTTCCACGACAAGAAGATTCTTCTTACAGCACAGAACACCGGGGGGTGTGGTGGCAGTAGGGGAGACAAATATTCCCTCCTCCTACAAACACTGATTAAACACCTTCTGTATGCTAGGCTGGGATCTTGAGCCTATGCATGGCTGACCCCACAGACTAGAAAATGGCATTTTCTGCAGGCTCGGTGGTGTTCTTGAGGCACACAGGGAGGTGGAGAGAGGCTCATGCCTGCAGTTTTCTCCATCAGTACTCACGTACTGGCTTTTGCACACCTTACAAATATGTCCTTAGGTGAGGTTCTTAGAAAGGCGGCTGAAGGCGGCCAGTGGGCCACTGCCTCTGCTTGAGTAAGACTTCGTCCTTCAGGGCTGGCTTCAACGAGAACAGAAACTATGGCAAGAAAACAAGGTGGGTCCCAGCCTCCTGAGCAAGCCCACAGGCCTAGCCAGGGAGGCTCTTTAGCCAGACCCCTGTCTTCAGGGCGAGTGTTTGGAAATCTGTGTCGGCTCTTGGCTATTCTTTCTTTCCACTGCCATCTCCTCCAGTCCTCCAGTTACATCAACCATTTGCTTCTCTGAGATTCCCAACGGGGCTACCCAGGCCCAGACCTCCCTCTGGAGCAGCACGTGCATCTGAAATCAGACAAGGTTTGATACTTCCAGCTTTCATTGGGGATGTCATTCACAGTGAAAAGCCAAGCCCATCAGCACATCAGATCAAATTGCTCTTCAAAATATACCTCAGCCCTTCCACTCACCCCCAGATGCCTCCAAATCCTCCCCTCCTCTCCCAAAACCCTGCCATGACCCTGCCTGGCCCAACCCCATAGTATGGAACTTAGATCGCCGGTTTCAAAAGTGTTCATATGCATAAATAAATTGTTGGAACTTCCTTTTGTTTTTTTAAAATCTATCCTCTTGAGGGGCGCCTGGGTGGTTCAGCCGGTTAAGTGTCCGACTTCAGCTCAGGTCATGATCTCGCAGTTCGTGGGTTTGAGCCCCGCATCAGGCTCTGTACTGACAGCTCAGAGTCTGGAGCCTGGAGCCTGCTTTGGATTCTGTGTCTCCCTCTCCCTCTGCCCCTCCCTCATTCTCTCTCTCTCTCTCAAAAATAAATATACATTAAAAAAACCTAATCCTTCCAAAAATTTCTAAGTTTTATTTTGCACAGAACATTTTTCTGTGGATATCATAATATATAAATTATTAAAAGTACATTAGAAGCATTAATGAAATTCTTTCTCTCTGGGCATGCCCCCACCAGCTCCCCAGGTATCTCTCTGTCTCCCCTTTCCTTCCTCCAGCCTCTTTCCTTAGAGCCAGAGTGAACTTTCCATATTGCATCCTTAGTCAGGGCCTTCCTAAGCTGAGTTAGTTTGGACACAATTTCTCTAGTTACCACCCAAATCACTCTTATAGTTGTTAAATGTTTATTTATTTATTTTGAGAGAGAGGGAGAGGGTGGGGAGGGGCAGAGAGAGAGAGAGAGAGAGAGAGAGAGAGAGAGAACCCAAAGCAGGCTCCACACTGTCAGCAGAGAGCCTGAAGTGGGGCTCGATCTCACAAACCATAAGATCGTGAACTGAGCTAAAATCAAGATCCAGATGCTTAACCCGCCGAACCACCCAGGAGTCCCTCAAATCAGTCTCGTGCTCCTTCTGTTTTCTCTGATTCCACTGCACCCCAATAAATAGAAAATTCAACCCATCGTGGGTAGACCAGGTGAACCAAAAATGGATGAGTGTATAGAGATTCTCAATGGATATTTTTGCAAAGAAGATCTACAAATGGCCAAGAAGCATTATAAAAGATATTCAATGTCATTAGCCATCAGGAAAATTCAAATCGCAACCACAATGAGATATCACTTTGCACCCACTGGGATGGTTAAAATCAACAAGACAGACAATTGTTGGTAGGATGTAGAGAAACTGGAACACTCAAAAAATGCTGGTGGGGATAGAAAATGGTGTAGTCATTTTGGAAAATAGTCTGGTAGGTCCTCAGAAAGTTAAACATGGACTTAGCATATGACCCGGCAATTCCACAGCTAGGTATATACTGAAGAAAAATGAAAACATAAGTCCATACACACAAACTGGTATGTAAATGTTTATAGCACCATTCTTCATAAAAGCCCCAAAGGGAAAACCAACCAGATGTCCATGGGCTTATGAACAGATAAATAAAATGTGGTCTATCCATACATGGAATCTTATCCAGCCAAAAAGAGGAAGTAAGTACTGATGTGTGTTAGAACCTGGATGAACTCAAAACCATGCAGCTGAGTAAAAGAAGCTACCCAAAACGTCATGTATTGTAGGATTCAGAACAGGAAAATCCATACAGACAGAAAGCAGATTTGACTATGTTGCCTAGGGCAGGGGGAATTGAGAGGAAATGTGGGAAGACCGCTAATGAGCACAGGGAGATAAACTGAATTACGGTCATGGTCACAAAGCTCTGCAAATATACTAACAACCGTCGAATTATGCACATTAAATGGGTGAACTGTATAGTATGCACATGATGTCTCAGAAAAGCTTTTGTTAAAAAATTGAAAAGTGAATTCTTATTTGTTTAGTTTTGCTCTGAAGGCATTATGGAATGTATTCCACAGGGGCCATTGGAAATCTGTGTCGGCTCTTGGCTGGTGTTAATGCATCACAACGTGGGATGTCCACACACCACAGCTATTTGCACACCAAGACCCAACAGAGGCTCACGATGGGAATACAGAAAACGACACTGCAGGACAGTCACCCCAAAAAGTGCACGGTGGGACGGGGGGCTGATGAATGACAGAAATCAGGGACACAATCTGCAAAACAGATGGCTAGTATTTAATATTTTTACGGTTTGGAAATAGAGGTCTTCAGAACACTGGCTGGGTTGTACTCTTTCCGAGAAAGCCAGTCCCTTCCTGAGTTGGATGGCAACATATATATTGCTTGGATTCCAGTCCAGCATTTAGCTCATTAATCAGGGAAAAATTCCATGGTGGGTTGTTGAACTGAGGTTTTATCTGGCAACTGGGCCCAATGTTGACATTCAAACTACTTCTCAAGGACTAAGAGTCTCCAGTCAGAAAGGTTTCTATCATCTAAACCTCTTTTCTATTTATTTAGGTTGGGCCCAAGTCCTTCCTGTAGCAACTGAGACTGTCTGGAAAGACCCTACAACAACACTGTAGGTTATAACGTGAGCCACGTATCTAAGTTTAAGTTTCTATTAGGCACTGCTATTCCCCATCTTAATTTTCTGTTAGCCGTTAAAAGAAATAGGTGGGATTAAGTTTAATAATATACTCCATTTAACTCACCATGTCAACATTACCATTTCAGTGTGTAATCAGTATAAAGACTGTTAGTGAGATATTTTGCATCTCTGTTTATACTTAGTCTTTGAAACCCATTGTGTGGCACAACGCAGTTCAGACTGACTACGTTTGAAATGCTTAATAGCCATACGTGACTCTTGGCTGCTCAATTACACAGTTCTGTCCTAGAGTTTTGTCTGAGTAGGGAAAACAGTGTTTGGGGCAGGGCCTCCATTTCACAAGCACAACAGGGAAACCAAAGAGGATATTAAAAACATCTCTACACCCATCGTGGGGCTCGAACTTACAACCCTGAGATCAGGAGTCGCACGCTCCATCGACTGAGGCAGCCAGGTGCCCTGAGAATATTTTTGAAGCTCCGGGATGAAGAAGGATTTACGAAACATGACACAAAAGTCAATGGACACAGAATAAGAGATATATAAATCTGACTCCAAAATGTCTGTGCAGGGGTGGGGTGGGGGGGACCCTCCACCATATGCAAGACTTCAATGGCTGCCCCGAGTCAAATATGCGGAAACGGAAATGATAGTCAAGTCAACACACAAAGAGTCTAGTCAGAGGGAAAGTTGCACTTCAAGATAGAAAGTAGGCAAAGGGGGGCGCCTGGGTGGCTCAGTCAGTTAAGCGTCTGACTTCGGCTCAGGTCATGATCTCCCAGCTTGTGGGTTCGAGCCCCACATCAGGCTCTGTGCTGACAGCTCGGAGCCTGGAGGCTGTTTCAGATTCTGAGTCTCCCTCTCTCCCTGCCCCTCCCCCACTCATGCTCGGTCTGTCTCTGTCTCTCTCTCTCAATAACGTAATAAATAAATGTTAACAAAATTAAAAAAAAAGAAAGTAGGCAAAGGATGTGAACTGACTACTTCAAGAGAATGTCTGTGTGTGCAATAAACTTAAAAATGACATTCTACTACACCTTTTATACCAAAACAGACGTTGAAACCAAAAGGGGAGGTGTTACTGTCGACAAAGTTGAAAAAAAAATTCTGAAGTTAGGGAGGTTGGGGCATGTGGCTGGCTCGGCCAGTAGAGCATGCAGCTCCTGATCTCAGGGTTGTGGGTTCAAGTGCCAGGTTGAGTGTGGGGTCTACTTAAAAAAAACATGGTGGTGCCTGGGTGACTCAGTCAGTTGAGCACCCAACTCTTGATTCCAGCTTAGGTCATGATCTCACAGTTAGTTCGTGGGTTCGAGCCCTGCATTGGGCTCCATGCTGACAGTGCAGAGCCTGCTTGGGATTATCTCTCTTCCTCTCTCTCTCTGCCCCTCCCCTAGCTCACTCACTCTCTCTGTCAAATAAATAGGCATCTTTTAAAAATTGTGAGTGAAGTTAGGAAGATGGTAGGGAATGGACATTCTCAAGTGCCGGTCCCTGGGTCTGGGTTTGGTGATGGGCCCCAAAGTCTAAATGGTGTGTGTGCTTTGGCACAGCAAGTCCACTTGCGGGAGGTCTGCCGTCCGTGAACATTCAGACAGTCAGAAACCTACACGGTGGCCATCACATCTTTGTCCTCAATAGCAGCAAGTTGGCAACGAGGGTATACGACACGCGCACAAAGGTGTTAACCTGCAATCACGAGGCCGCATGCAGCCAACCAGATGAACTAAACTCTTTCCTCCCACGAGAGACCCTGCTTCCTGAACAACATGTAATGTCATGGTAACACGTTCAGAGAAGAAGACAGGCTAACTGGGGATCTACACACCTCGGTGCTGATTTAAAGCGAAATGAATCTGTTCGTTCACTTGTGCACAGTTAAGACATACAAACTGAGGACCTACTCAGCACCAGGTCTACTAGAGGCCATGGGGGGGGGGGGATACTTGAGAGAACACAAACAAGGCAGGTCCCTGCAAGAAACAAACAAAGAAAATACCTCCTGAGAGAGAAATCAACAGAGAAATCAACACCATCTAGAAACAAAGGTGTTTTCCCTATGCTTCTGCCCTTACAAATGTGACAGGGGAAATTCTCCACCCCACGGGCAAGGCAACGATACAAGAAAGTGGCCTGCAACCATCCTCTACGCGATAAATATGTGTTAAGCAGCACCAGCGACAGGCACTGAAGGAGCCATTCACAGTGAGGTGTACCACATGGAAGGAATTTAAAGATGGGGCGGGGAGTGGCTCTAGGGCCCATCAAGAGGAGCATGAACACCCCAAGGCCGCACGCACACAGTGACCGCTGCTGGGGTGCACGGATGCTCCCCGAATGGACACGCACACACCCCGGGGATAAGGTGCTGAGCAGTGGGGGCAAATCGCGAGCAGGAGCCTCACTCCCTTGATTCTAGTCGTGAATGCCCACGGTGGACCCTGCGGCTGAATCTTTATTGCCCACTGTGGTCTGCAGGCATCTGCTTTCCCTTCTCCTTCATATCCCTTCCTTATCTGCTAAGCTCTCGGAAATAATGAGGCCTAATGAGCACATTTCCTAGAATCTGATGCTTAGCAGACGTCTGCCCTGCGGCGAGAACCTTCTATGACAGATAGATAGATGTATGGGGGGGGGGGGTGGGGACACATGCATCCATTTCTTCAAAAAGACAACTCTGTGCCACGATGTTGTTTTGGAACCCGCACATATTCACCTTTGCAGGGCTTGGAAAATTCCAGTCTCCTTTCTAGTTCGTTGTCCCCACCAGCCCTCCCCGCAGCTCAGGTTTCCATGACAGCAGCCCAGCCACCTCTCCTGCGCAGGTGAAGGGAGAGAGCAGGGCAGAGCTTGTATCTCCCCAGTGGGGACACGGTGGGGGGTTCGGGGTGGGCTGAAGCCCGCCGTCCCCTCCTAACGGGGTTCATGCCCAACTCCTGTCCTGAGAATCGATGTCCTGCAAACCAGGGTCTCTGCACATCCTCATTTTCAGCTTCTTGTTGGCAGCAAACGTTCTCTCCACCCCAACTGGAGAAAATCACAGCTGAGGTGGGGGAATAGGTGGGGAGGGGTGGGAGATACACTCTGGAGGCAGCATCAAGGTCACCTGGTCCTTAGGATGCCATTTACCTGGGGGGGGGGGCGCCCAAGAATCTGCATTTCTAACAGGTTCCCAGGGGAGGCTTAGACTTTGAGAAGAACTGGTCTTATGCTTGCTGCTGAGTTGTGGTCCACAGACCAGCAGCATGGGTACCCCCCGGGGGGCTCTGTAGACATGCAGGACCCCAGACCCACTGTAATGAACTGAGTTGTGTCCTCTGAAATCCATGTGTTGAAGCCCTAATGCCCAAAGGGGCTGTCTTTGGCAATGGGCCCTGTAAAGAGGTAATTAAGTTTAAATAAAATCCTAAGGGTGAGGCCCTAATCTGCAATCCCAGGAAAGCAGGCTCACGAGCCCGGCTTGGATTTGC
This sequence comes from Panthera tigris, assembly GCF_018350195.1. Lineage (NCBI taxonomy): Eukaryota > Metazoa > Chordata > Mammalia > Carnivora > Felidae > Panthera > Panthera tigris. The sequence continues at coordinate 1,785,233 of NC_056674.1, forward strand.
AGGCCTCTGGAGCTGGGAGAAAACAAGTATCTGTTGTTTAAGCCCCCCAGTCTGTGGCATTTTGTGATGGTGGCCTGAGCGGGCTAATACACCTAGGGAGTCAGAATCTGCATGTCGGCACAATTTCCCAGATGCCTCGTGGGCACAGGAAAGTTTGGGAGCACTGCTGGACTCCACAGTGCGGCGACTCTGGGTTAATATTTCCTGATGATATCACACCTTCCTGACGGGTGGGAGAGACCTTCTTGTTGAGTTCTGTGAAACTTCAACTACAGTGCTCAGCCCTCCCCTCTCTCCTTACTTTGGCTGAACAACGTCATCCTCTGCCTGGCTCCGCTCCTCCTGGAGACCCCAGGTCTCTACCCCCGACCCAGATCTTCCTCCCCTCCACATTCCATACCAGATGTACATTTGCATTTTCAATTCCACAAATTTCAAAACCCATCTCTCTGTCAACAGCAAGGCCAGCCTGTTCTCTAGAACGGGTCTCTACCTACACCATGGTGACTGTCCTTAGCTTTCTTCTCCTCTCTGACTCCCTGACCCAATGTCCTGAGGCACTGGGTCCCACTGGATATAATCAATGGGCCTTTCTTGTCTGCACCTGGGAATGTAGCAGCCTTGGAATCCTCAAGTAGTGACTATAATACCATTTTCCTGGTTATGTGGTTCACATGAGGAACCCCAGGAGAGAAAGGCTCTCATCTAGACCAGAGGTTCCCAAACCTGATGGACATCAGAACCCCTGAGGGGCTTATCAGAGCTGAAAGTGATGTCCCCACTCCCAGAATTTCTGAATCACTGGGTCTGGGGTAAAGCCGGAGAACATGCATGTCTAACCAGTTCCCAGGGGATACCAATGCCTCTGGCCTATGGAACATGCTTTGAGAAGCACAACTTTCAAGTAACAGATTACAGAAAAACATCTAAAGGAAAACAGATATTGAGTACTTACTGTGAGCTAGACCTAGGACAGACACTCAAGTATATGCTGTTTAGAAATACGCATTAAAAAAAAAAAAATCCTTGGGGCACTTGGGTGGCTCGGTTGGGCGTCCGACTTCGGCTCAGGTCATGATCTCATGGTTTGTGGGTTCAAGCCCCGCGTCGGGCTCTCTCAAAAATAAATACACAATAAAAAATCCTTAAAAAGTGGGGTGTCTGACTGGCTCTGTCAGTAGAGCTTGTGACTCTTGATCTCAGGGTCGTGAGTTTGAGCCTGACGTTAGGCATAGAGCCTACTTTAAAAAAGTGAAAAATAAAATAAAAGCTAAAAACCATTCCCTACACAAATATGCCCAATTGGCTTTTCTAGTAGTCTTTAGTTTTTAGAGCATTTTAGGTTCACAGCAAAATTGAGGAGAAGATCCAGACGTTTCCCATGTACGCCCTGCCCTGCCACACATACAGCTTTGGCCATTATCAACATCCCCCACCGGAGGGGACATTAGTTACGGCTGATGAATCCACACATCATTATCACCCAAAGTCCACAGTTTACATGAAGGGTCATTTTTGCTGTTAAGCATTCTCTGGGCTTAGACAAATATGTAATGACTTATGTCCACATTGTAGGATCAGAGCAGTTTCACTGATCTAAAAATGCTCTCTGCTCTGCCTGTTGATCCTGCCCCTAATTCCTGGCAACCACTGATGTGTTTACCATCCACCCGCATAGTTTCACATTTTCCAGAACATCACAGAATAGCAACCACACCGCATGCAGCGGAAGTATCTCACTCGGTGATACACACTCAACGTTCCTGAGGCAGGAACGTCTTTTCAGGGCTTGATAGCTCATTACTATTTAGCATGGAATAATAGTCCACAGTCTGGATCCGGACCGACTTTTGACAGAAGTGCAAAAACAATCCAATGGAGGAAAGGCAGCTTTTGCAGCAAATGGCGCTAGAGCAACTGGGCGCCCACAGGCAGAAAAGTTAACTGACCTGGACCTCACATGAGGTAGCAGACAGACGAGCCTGCATGTGAGATAAATCTGCACAGAACTAAACACACACACACACACACACACACACACACGCACGCACACACACACTCACGCACGCACACACACACGGGAACATGCAAGAGTGGGGGAATCTGAATAAGAAGGGTGGGTTACGACCACGCCAGTACCCTGGCTGTGACGCAGTCTTGCAAGATGTCACCACTGGCGCCATCTGGGTAACGAGTACGTGGGATTTTACTAAAAAAGAGTATGTGGTTTTAAGTAAAAACCGGAATCCGAATGTGTCAGCTCTTAAATGATGGAGAATAATATTAAATGTATTCCATTCATTCATTCATTCATTCACTCACTCACAAAGGGCACTACTCAGTTCCACAGGTGAGAAAATGCTATCGGGTGATACGGGAAGATGTTCGTAGTCTTTGGAGATGCAGCTAATGTTATTAGGGGAGGCTTGAGGTCTGTGCTTAAAATGATGAACTTTGAAGGGGCGTCTGGGGGGCTTGGTCGGTTAAATGTCCAACTTCAGCTCAGGTCATGATCTCGCGGTTCATGGGTTGGAGCCCTGCATCAGGCTCTGTGCTGACAGCTCAGAGCCTGGAGCCTGCTTCGGATTCTGTGTCTCCCTCTCTCTCTGCCCCTCCCCTGCTCACACTCTATGGCCAAATTACATAGAGCCAACGCAAGGTGTTGAGCAGATAGGTAGGTGTTCATTGGACTCTCCTTACTGCGACAGGATTCAAAATGTTTATAATAAACAAGTTTAAAAGATGTAAGTATGGTTTAGAAATGGGAATCTCCAGATCTGGGTGGGTGTTGTGTTGATTCTCTGTTTAACTGGATGTATCTGGATGCCGGCCAGATGTTTGGCTCAGGTATCAGGAGACATCCTAGGGTGGGATGCTGGCTGGGGGGCTCACCTGGGCCTGTGGTCACTCGAGTGAACCCTCCGAGGGATTCAGGAACAGAAGCTGTCCCTGCTGTCCCTTGGTCTCATCCCACTTAAACCTCTGTCCTCTCCCACAGGTCACTGATCACGGTCGGCGACCACCCGGGTCTAGACCTCTGCTGTCTGGACCAGTCCCTGCCTTGGCTTCGGTGCTCCTACTCTTAGCCCTCAAGACCCTTCTCCAGCAAGCAGTCACCGTGTTCCTTTAAAAAACACAGATCCTAGTTGTCACCTGTCGGGAGGTGGTGAGCCATTCCTTTGTCAATTTGTACAGAATTTCATCTCCTTGACCCACTCCTCAGTTCCACATCTAGGAATTTATCCTCAATGGAGACCGGCCCAAATGCAGCAGGAGCATGTATACTCATGGGGATTAAGGCAGCCTTGTTTCTAAAACACACAAACTGCAGTCAGGTCTATGAAATATTCCCACAAGGATGAACACACAGCATTTTTCTAATCAGAAGCAAATAGCCCATTTCAGTCAAACAGCAGGAATAAGTTTGTGGCCCACAGCATTGTGTTGTGTGTTTATAAAAATGCATTAAGAGGGAGAGCCTGCCTGGGGGGCTTAGTCAGTTGAGCGTCTGACTTTGGCTCAGGTCATGATCTCGCGATTTGTGAGTTCGAGCCCCGGATTGGGCTCTGTGCTGACAGTTTGGAGCCTGGAGCCTGTTTCAGATTCTGTGTCTCCCTCTCTCTGCCCCTCCCCCACTCACCCTCCCTCCTTCCCTCTCTCTCTCTCTCAAAAATAAAATAAACATTAAAAAATGCATTAAAAGCGTAGATCTCATGTTAAGTTTATATTGTATATATAAAATACATAATATATATATTACATTACATAAAATAATAATAACAATAAAAAATAATATAACGGGGAGGACAAATAGCCCAGCTCTTTTTCTCACTCAAAATAAAGTCACATTTTAAAGTATATGTCATGACATGTGGAAATGCTCGCGTGTTACGTAAAAAAGATGTTGCACTGCAAAGAATCATACCGATTTCACCTAAAGCTTTCTGTGGAGGTGGGCACAGAAAAGAAGACTTGAAATTGCAGCAAAATGTGACCAGTGTTTTTCACTGGACTGTCTGGTTATGGAAGACACTTCTATCATTAAAGTCCAGAGCCCTGATAAACAGTGTTCATTCTGTTTGACCAATTATTGCCCATATATATATTTTTAACATTTTTAAAATTTATTTTGAAGAGACAGACAGAGGGTGAGCAGGGGAGGGTCAGAGAGAGAGGGAGACACAGAACCCCAAGCAGGCTCCAGGCTCTGAGCTGTCAGCACAGAGCCCGATGTAGGGCTTGAACCCACAAACCACAAGATCATGACCTGAGCCTAAGTCAGATGCTTAACTGACTGAGCCACCCTTGTGTGTGTGTGTGCGCGTTTGTTAACAATAAATATAAATATTTCCTGCTTCTTTCCTGCCCCGGAAACATAATAGGTCCCAAAGGAAAGTATGACTGCATCTCTGTCGCCTGCTTAAATCACTTCAGTGGATTCCCTTTGTTCAGTAAGCCAAGACTGGGTTCCCACCCGTCACCTGCAAGCTGTTGGGACTCCAGAATTTCTATAAAGGCAGCACTTGGGGAGGTGAAGGAGACACCCCAGTTGGGGCGGGCTGCCTCTGGGCTCTGCTGCTAAGATTCATTTGCATGATGCTTTGACTCTCAACTTAGGAAAATGTAAATGATTTATTTGAATATATGTGCATACGTTTATGTACGTGTGTGTATGTGTGTGTGAGAGAGAGAGAGTGAAAGGAACAGAAGTGAAATTCTTCTCACTGACTCGGCCATGACTTCAATTCATTGTGTAATGTGGTTTAACCAAGCATATCTGGAACCAGATGGCTATTGTGTATAAAAATCTGCTGTGTGTACACACAAGCCCCAGTTTGGGGCCAGGACCCAAGACAGGCACTCAGTCCATCAGAAAATGAAGAGGCCTGGGTGAGAGAGAAGCTAAGAAAGAAGAACACAGAAAGATATAGAGTCTGGGAAAAGGATAGCTAGTGTTAAATACTTTCATGATTTGGAAACTCATGTCTTCAGAACAGAGGTCAATGTTGAGTTGTTTCCAAGAAATCCAACCGCTTCCTGCTAGGGAGGAAATGTATGTATTGTTTGGTTTCCAGCCGAGCACTGAGCTAATGAACCACGGTGAGTCCTTGAACTAAAATATAATCTGGTGATTGGGCCAGGAAGCAACATCCAAACTACTTCTTTTCCAGGACCACAAGTTTCCAATTAGACATGTGTCTCTTAACTGAATTCAGATCTGGTCCAAAAGCCTCCTGTAACACTGAGGTCTGGGGCCTTAATGAGGACCAGAGTTTCTGGGCCCAGGGAGGAGGGCAGTGTCTGCACAGACAGAGCTCTTTTCCCAGCCCAGTGTGATACAGGAGAATATTTTTGCAATCGTGGGATGGGAGACGCTTTGTTCAAGAGAATCCAAACATCCACAAACACAGAATGAAAGAGCATTAAACCTTAGTATATAAACACTAAAGATGTGAGAATATGAAAACCCCTATGGCAGTAACCCACTAGGTGAAATCATTGCATCACACAAAATCAACGGAATTCTATTGATAATACCCAAAGGGTGATAACGGGTCCAGATGGGAAGGTTGAACATCAAATTGGGAAAGTGGAAAAGGAACAGGAACAGGAAGTTCACGAACGAGAAAACGCAAAGGTTTTTAGAAACAGGTAAGGGTGCCCCAACTTACTTGTGATGCAAAGCTGGAAGTCAGTCCGAATTCACAACAGCTTACAGAGGAAGCAGACCAACTGTCCACTGATGCAAGAATGGATAAGCCAAAAGTGGTATGAACATGCAAGGAAGTAGTATTTGGCCTTAAAAAGGAACAAAGTTCTGGGGCGCATGGGTGGCTCAGTCAGTTGAGCATCCAACTCTTGGTTTTGGCTCAGGTCATGATCTTGGAGTTCATGGGTTTGAGCCTCAGGTCGGGCCCTGAGACGAGCTTTGCACTGACAGCACAGGGACCTGCTCTGGATTCTCTCTCCCTTTCTCTCTGTCCCTCCCCTGCTTGCTCTCTTTCTCTCAGAATAAATAAACTTGAAGGAATGAAATTCTGAAGCGGATGAAACGTGGAGACATTACGCTACGTGAGATAAGCTGGTCGCAGGAATACAAATGCCGTATGATTCCATTTATATGAAATATCTAGAGTAGCCAAAATCACAGAGAGACAGAGAGCAGAGAGGTGGGTGCCAGGGGCTGGGGAAGCGGGAATGGGGCCTTAACATTTCACGGTTACTGAGTTTTGCAAGACGAAAAGCATCCCGGGGGCGGACGGCGGTGGCTTTCACATGGCGTGAACGTGCTTCACGCCACTGAACTGAGCACCTGAAAATGGAGAAGACAGTACCTTTTACGTCATGCGTATTCTACCACAATTTAACAAAACAAAACCAAACCTGGACGCCAAAACCAAAATGAAGTGTCACTGCTCTGACAAAGCCTCAGAGAGATGACATCCAGAGTTGACAAGACTGGGAGGGGATGGACCCCCTCGGATGAGGCCTGTGGGAATCTGGGCGGGCGCGGTGCCTGCAGAACTATGTCAGCCACAGGCCAGGGCGTCTAGCGCACACGAATGCCCTTCGCCGTGGCAATGCGGTTTCTGGGAACCTGGTCGGTATGAACATCAGGCAGGTCTGTCTTCTCCACGGGGGCCACTGTGACGTTGAGAACAAAAGCAAGATGCCAGAAACCGGGGTGCTGCAAAGACACACGAGGGCGTCAACGGCAGTGATGACGCGGCATTTTACGGTCTGGAAAAGGTGGCTCCTTTTAAATATTTTTTTAATGTATGTTCATTTTTGAGAGAGAGAGAGAGAGACAGAAGACGAGCAGGGGAGGGGCAGAGAGAGAGGGAGACACGGAATGGAAGCGGGCTCCAGGTTCCGAGCTGTCAGCACAGAGCCCAATGTGGGGCTCGAACCCACGAACCATGAGATCATGACCTGAGCTGAAGCTGGACACCTGACAGACTTAAGCCACCCAGTCACCCCTCAAGATGGCTCCTTTAAAAAAATATATAAATGGTGTTTTAATGCCTGGGCTGATGATTTGTACCTCATTCCTAATTTAATTCACTACTGAAGATTATGTCTATAAACCCTTCATCTAAGGTATTTAACTATTTAAAAAAATACATGGAGAAGGAAAGTGGGGTGTTATATGAGTAATAATCCCAGTTTTGACCAAAGATCATTCATTCATTCATATATTCACTTACATATACCCTAGAAGAGCATTATCCAATAGAAACAGAAATATCTGAGCCACATATGTAACTGCATCTTCTAGTAACCAATTTATTTTATGTTTGTTTACTGCTTTTACTTTTAAAAAGCAAAAATAATGAAATGGGTGAAATTAATCAACCCACAAAATTTGAACGAGGTATTTGTTTGTTTCTTAAATGTTTATTTTATTTTTGAGACAGAGACAGAGCGTGAGCGGGGGAGAGGCAGAGAGAGGTAGGAGACACAGAATCTGAAGCAGGCTCTAGGCTCTGAGCGGTCAGCACAGAGCCCAACACAGAGCTCGACCCCACGAACCATGAGATCATGACCTGAGCCGAAGTCGGACGCTCAACCGACTGAGCCACTCAGGAGCCCCTGAATGAGGTACCTAAAAAAATACATTTTTACACTAACTCCTGGAAAGCCAGTGCGTATTTTGCAATGACAGCCCATCTCGATTTGGACCGGCCACATTTCAAGTGCTCAGTAGCCCCGGGTGTGTGGGGCAGCCCAGGTCTAGAGGGTCCTGAGATGGTTTTGAAGCCACACGCATTCACCTTTAGAGCACAGAAAATTCCAGACGCTGTGGCTCTTTCTCAATCTCCACAGCCTGGCTCCCCTGCCCACGTAGGGCTACGGTTTCCATGGCAACAGCCTGAGCTAGGCTCTGCAGTGAGGCGTCAATGCTCCTGGATGAGCGGAGAAAAGCAACCAAAAAACAAAACAGCCTGGCTGGGGGATGGGGCGGCCTGGGGAAAGGCCCAGCACACAGCCCCCCACCGATGCCTCTTCCACGACATTTGTGTGTGAAAAACTGCATCATCAGACAGGGTCTGTGCAAAAGAAAGCAAGCTGGCTTCTCTGGGGTCTCAACACACCCAGAAATCACAAGTCTCGCCAGAGATGAGCACTGGGTGTTGTATGGGACAGGCTGAATCACTACATCGTACACCTGAAACTAACGTGGCACTGTATGTTAACTAACTGGAATTTGGATAAAAACTTAAAAAAAAAAGTAATAAAAAAAGAGAGAGAGAAATCACAGGTCTCCTGCAAGCTCCAGCGAATATGAATGATCTATTCTGCCATTCACACATTCGTACATTTGCTCATGTGATAAAAACGGATGGAGCCCCTCGTACTTGCCAGACTCGGTGCCAGGGGCAGGAGGTGCCAAAACCACCAAAATAGCCTGAACCTCTGCCCCGGAGAGGCATGGTTTCATTCAACAAGTTTCATTTCATTCATTATCTGTTACATGAGTTTCCACAGAGTCTCTCTCAGGTGATTTGCTGAAACCACCAAGAGGGGTCTTTGATCTCTTGGGACTTAACATTCCCACCGAGGAGGTGGGCTGCAAACAAAAATATAAAATGATGTTGGGCTGATGAGTCCTAAAATGAAAAATAAAACTGGGTGTCATGGAATAGAGAGGGACATGAAGGCTGCCGTTTTCAGACAAGGAAATCAGAGGCTATGTGTAGGGTGGTAGAACCAGTGGGAGGTATGGACAAAAGAAGGAAGCCAGAGGTGAGAGCACACAGCAAGTGCAAAGGCCCTGGTGCAGGAGCATGTTTCGAGGGCAAGCCAGTGGGCCGGAAGCTAGCTCCAGAGAAAGACCAGAGCTGGGCGTGGAGAGGGTGTAGGCAGGTCATAGTACCAACTCTGGACTAATCAAGAGGCAAATTATGAAGACTGCCGATATGGCTCACACTAATTGTGTTACTACCATGTGCTGGCTCTGAGTTGGTGACACTCTCATCATGCCTCTCTCATTAGAGCAGCCCACTCATTAGGGGGGATCTTGAGGCTTACACAAACCAATCACGGAATGCAAAATGATCAGCACGCAGGAAGTGCTCAATAAATGTTATTTATTCTCTCCCGCTTGCCTTTTGCTCTTGGGGAAATTGGGGAGGATTGATTTGCTTTCCTGTGCATGAATAATATAATAAAACCTACATTTTGAAACGTGGCAGCCAGGAGGTTCTGGAGCCAGATGAAAATCACAAGCAACCGTAAAATTATTCTGGGGAGGGTACAGCCATCACCAACACCAAGCTCGCCTTGACCAGCCACCGCTACCCCTGTGGCCATCTGCCCGGCGGGATTCTCCATCTCCCAGTGGCAGATCTACCTCGAGGTGGCAAGGAAATGCATACCTGTTGAGGGCGGAAAGCAATCCACAACAAAACCCAGAGGACTCTACATATGTATGTTTGTACGCTTATACACCTAAAAGTATAATAAAAGCAGAATTCTCACTGTTGATTTTAAAGTGTTACAAGGCTTGGTCAAACAGGCATATCAGTGAATAGATTAACATGCTACGTGAGAATTTAAAATGTTGGGGCGCCTGGGTGGCTCAGTTGGTTAAGCATCCAACTTTGACTCAGGTCATGATCTTGTGGTTCATGAGTTTGAGCCCTGCATTGGGCTCTGTGCTCACAGCTCAGAGCCTGGAGCCTGCTTCGGATTCTGTGTGTCCCTCTCTTTCTCTCTCTCTGCCCCTCCCCTGCTCAAGCTGGCTCTCTCAAAAATAAACATTAAAAAAATAAAAAAAAAAGAAAAAGAAAAATCTGCATTCAATCTGATAACATAAAATTGAAAACCCCGTTGTTATGGGTTGAATTGCATTATATCCCCAGTGGCCACCCCCACCTCCCAAATTGGAGTCCTAACCTCCAGGACCTTAAAATATAACTTTATTTGGAGGTAAAATGAGGTCCTTAGGGTGGGTCCTAATCCAGCATGACCATTGTCCTTCTGAGAAGAGGAAAGTCTTAACACACACAGGTACTGAAGGGAGAGCATGACCCGTGCAGGGGAAGGCTGTCGTCCACAAGCCAAGGCAGGGAGGGTGGAACAGACCCTTCCCTGGGGAGGCCCCCACGCTGCAGACACCCTGATCTCAGACCTCCAGCCCCCAGAACCCAGCGAAATGAATTTGTTTTGTGACAGCGGCCCCAGGACACTGACACACCCACCATGGGAAATATTTCAATGACCAAGTAAAACTTTCTTCAATGTACGTGGCAATCCAGTCCCCATCACTAATCACTAGTTATGCCTATTCCTCTCACGGATTACTAAGAAAGAGTTGCACGCTGTATTAGTTTTCTAGGGCTGCTGTAATAAATGAACACAGACTGGGTTGCTTAAAACAACAGATTGTCTCACTGTCCAGAGGCCAGTCCGAAACCACGGGGAGGGTCCTTCCAGCCTCTCTGACTGTCAGTGGCTCCTGGCATGACTTTCGGACAGATGTACCTGTCCAACCTCTGCCCCGCCTTCATACCATCTCCTCTGTGTCTCCATGGGTCTAAATCTCTGTCTTACGAGGGCACCAATCTTTGGATTTAGGGGCCACCCTAAATCTAGGATCCTTTCATCTCAAGATATGTAGTCAATGACATCTGCAGAGATTCCACTTCCAAATAAGGTCACATTCTGAGGTTCTGGGTGGATGTCAATTTGGGGGAGACATTATTCAACCCACTACGAACACCAAAAAAGAAAAAAAAAGACTCAAAATGTCTGTTTTCAGTTACAGATTTCCAGCGAAGGTTAAACTTTAAGCTTCCTCTCTTGCCCCTTCTAAAAGTCTAGCAAGGTGTTTCAGTAATGCTTGCCAAAGTGAGATATCTTAAATGCAATTGGTTGAAATCACCTTCCGTTTTTACCTTGGTATCTCCTTCTTTAAAAAAAGAAAAGACAACAACTGGGGTGCCTGGGGTGGCTCAGTCTGTTAAGCACCCAGCTCTTGATTTCAGCTCAGGTCATTATCTCACAGCTTGTGAGATCAAATCCTACATCAGGCTCTTTACTGACAGCGCAGAACTGGCTTGGTATTCTCTCCCCCCCCCCCAAATAAATAAACATTAAAACACCACAACCTTATATTGGACAGCATTGAGGTGGTCACAGGCATTTTTGGGACCTAGCTAAAGGCAACCTGAGTGGGGGGCAGACTTTGTGGAAAAGATGCATATATAGGGTTGCAAGATTTAGCAAGCAGAAATACAGGATATCCAAGTTTAATTTGGAATTCAGATAAACAATGAATAACTTTTAGCATAAGCATGTGCCGTGCAAAATTTGGGACACGTAGTATAGTACATACCTATACTGAAAAAAAAGGTGCTCACTGTTTATTTGAAATTCAAATTTTATCTGGCAGCCCTGTCTCTGTGTTATTAATCAGTTATGCACACATACACGTACATACATGTATGGATATACATGAGGTTATATCGATGCAACTACATACAGTTATGTTTCCGCCATCATCAGTATGTAAAGTCTTTAGTAACCATCCTGGGGTAAGAACTGCTCCAAAAGGTACTATACTGTGCTAGCCCAACATCACGGTACAAAGGTGCTTATCATGCTACGAACATGTCTCGTGGTGCAGGGCACCAGAATTATGAGAACCGGGAGGAAGCAATATGGTTTGAAACGTACAAAGCAGAAGCTGGGTGTGGAAAATTGTTCTAAACACGAGGACTATAAAATGTGTAAGTGGAGGATCCCTTATCACTAACGCCTGGTCGAGACACAGGGTCTTCTCTGCCAGCAACCCATTAGGGCAGTGTTTACCACGGGAACACCTTGGGAAAGCGGGGGGCAGATTTTAGCAGAATCCCCGGTTCACTTGGGTCACGCCCAGCAGACAAGCAGCATGTTAAGACAGGTTGTGAAGACACGTAGCCGTACACGACACTTGGGGCATCAGCCCAAGTGTCACATAACGTTCCCTCCGGTACAGAGAAGATCCCCGGAGGAGACGCCTCGGTGACAGGGTTCCCGGTCACATTCATCAAGCAGTCAACCCATTAGTCGCGATAGCGGAACGGTCACCTGATGGCACAGCTGCTCAGCAGTACCCAGCACAACATACCAGCAATTTTAAAAAGCAGTGCAGCTGCTCTCGTGTATGACTTAATTCCAGATCAAATTTGTAGATGTTTCTTTATCAACCACATCAGATTTGAAATGTGCCGAAACGGGGCGTCTGCTCGTGGGAGCCAAATTTCAGTCAGAAAGAAAGAGGACTGGCAGGGGGCTGCAAAAGAGCGAAAATCGCTGTTGGACAAATATCATAATGATAAGGAAGCAGAATCATGACGGCCAAAGAGATGTAGATTGTGAAAGCCGCTGCACAAGACATTTTTTTCCTCGGCACAAGAACCAGGATTCTTCCAAAGAGGAAATTAAAAGCAGAAAGAAAAATGGTAACAATAGCAAATGCAACACCATAATCTGTGGGTCGCCAAAAAAAATGTGCGGGGAGGGACGCACTAGCTTCATTTCATTTGCTGCTTTTCATGAGGATTGTGAGCTTTCGTTGTGATCTGATGCAATGAACAACATTTGATTCAACACGGTTGAAAAGCTGGCGTTTGTTTGTTTCTCCCCAAAAAGTGTGAGCTCGGCGGTATTTGCAACCACAATACACAATCTATCATGGGATCCAGGCTGGGCTTTTTGAACACGACAGTTTTCATATCACTGTTTTGTTTGTAAAAGGTTTTCACACGGAACGGCGTTACTTGCATCAAATAGGATCTCAAACTGGGTAAATATATACAGATGATGAAGATTTTGCATGGAGTACGGAGGGCTGTGTTTACTCAGATGATGCATTATTCAAATAAAGATGCACCAGACCGGACAAGAGGGAATATTTATTCTCCAGAGAACAAAAATTTCATGGGAGTTATTATTATACTCATCATGCACACGTGGGGGAGGGGTGTCAAAGTGGGAAACCAAAGTACCTTAAACACAACTGTAGATAAAGAATGAATTAAAATAATGGGGGAAAATGTTCACAAAAGGAAGTAGCAAATCAAACCCTACGAGCCAAATGCCAAAGGTAACTGAAGCTCTAGGATTCGCGTGAACGTGGCAGCGACCCATCCGATGGGGACTTACTTGGTTGGTCTTAATGTGAAAATCCATGAGAGATTTTTGGGAGGGGGGCACTTCTCTGGGTCTTGAAAAACATCTATTTGAGATGTTACTCGACCAAGTAAAACAAATTCTAAGCGACCGTTGGTTAACTCACCGTGAACAACATTCTTGGTCGGTATAGGACGGCGCACCTGTTGTGAAATGTGACCAGCTCTCTTCGCAAACGCTGATAAATCTGAAGGAATGTACCAGATGCCGCTCACTCCCTCAATCTCAGCAAAGAGCTGTCTCTGCAGGCTCGGGGGTCGTTGACCCCACGGCCGACGTAAAGAATTTACCATTTTAACCATTTTTTAGTGTACAAGGCAGTAGTTAAGTCCATTCAAGTTGTTGTGCAACCAACCTCCAGAACCTTCTCATCTTGCAAAACTGAAACTCTGTACCCATTAAACACTCACTCCCCATTCCCCTTTGCCTCAGCCTCAAGGTAACCATGTTCCACTTTCTGTCTCTGAATCTGCCTACTTTAGGCACCTCATGTAAGTGAAATCATACAGCGTTTGCCTCTTTGTATAAACAATCCCAGACCAAAGGCTACCTTACCTTCCTATTCTAAGAAAAAATTATGTTACAAAATTATCTTCCTAAGAGGAAGTAATGGATGAGTGCACAGCCAAAACAAAATAAAACAAAACAAAATAAAACAAAACCCACATGAGAGAAAAAGTATTACAGAGGTGTATCAATAAGTTAATTAATAAAACATTTTATGTCATTTTTTTACTTTGTGATCCTTTATGGTATTTGAGCAATTTCACGGTACTGTGAGTGGTTGTTGTGATTTCTGTACTCATTCCAAGTAAATTGTCACATCTGTACCGAGTTTTCATATTTGTCATTTTACATTCTTTGCATCAAAAAGGGTCCCCCAAATTGTAAAGCCCCGGGCTCCACAAAACCTGGATTTCCTCCTGGTCCAATGTTAAATAACACCTGTCTGTGTTCCAAAACCCAGACTTTGAAACCAAAAGGAGATGTCATTTCCCCGCTCCCACCCCCAGCAGGCAGGCAAAGATGAAAGAATTGATCCCACCCAAGGTTGACCAGAGGGGGAAAAACGGACATCTTCACAGCTGGCTGTGGGAGAAGAAATTGGTTCATGCTTTCTCGCAAACAGTTTTGGAATGATTATAAAAGTTTAAAATGCACAAATCCTTCGGTCCAATAATTTCACTTCTGGGGATCTACCCCTGCCCAATGGAACACACACACAGCCACTCACCTATGTGGACATTACAATAACATTGTCTATGAATGCAAGAAACTAAAAACAAGTTCATGAAACATATCTCCAAAGATGTCCGGAATCAACTCTTTAAAAACAGATGCTATTTTAAAAAATACTTAATGTCACAAGAGCTTGCTGCATTAAAAAAGGATAAAAACTCAACACACATACCACAAACCCAATTTCTGCAAAAATAATTCACTTGTTCATCATTTATACATTAATTATTTGTCTGTAAATTGGACTGAGCATTTACTCTCTACCAGACACTATGAAGGCTCCAGGGGACATGATGAAGACCAAATTTGCAACAAGTCTTTGCCCTCTCTGGGCTTCCTTTTAATGGGAGATACAAAAAACAAACTCCCCATCCAGAAAATGATTTAGAAATATACAGATGGTTTGAAATGATGAATTCCCTAGCGGCCCCTAATTCCACTCCTGGACAAACACCCTGGCGAAACTCTCCATCTGTGAGCAAGGAGACAAATGCCAGAATGGACATAGCAACAGTGATGATCTGACAAATACATGTTGTGTGCCAACACTTCCCCAGTGCTGCTTGTCAGAACAAAAATGTGGAGTGGGGTGTGGAATCTACACCCTCACCAACAAAAGAATGGATCCACGGAGTGTGTGCACACAAGAGATAGATACACACAGCGTATGCAAATAAGATGATGGATACATGGAGCGTATGTACATAAGAGAATGGATACACAGAATGTGTGCACACTAGAGGATGGATGCACGGAGCGTATGCACACAAGAGGATGCGTACGTGCAGTGTAAGCACATAAAACGATGGATACACGGAGTGTATGCACACAAGAGGATGGATACGTGTTGTGCATGCACGTAAGAGAATAGATACATGGAGTGTGTGCACACAAGAGGATGGATACACGCAGTGTATGCACGTAAGAGGATACATGGAATGTACGCACATGAGGATGAATATGTGGAGTGTATGCACATGACAAGACAAATAGGTGCAGTGTATGTACATAAAAGAATGGACATACGGAGTGTATGCACATATGACAATGGATATGCAGAGTGTATGCACATAACAGGATGGATACGTGTTGTATATCCAACATAAGAGGATGGATACATATTGTGTATGCATATAAGAGAATAGATAAATGTTGTGAATGCACATAGAGGATGTTTATGCACATAAGAAGAAGGATACATGGAGTGTATGCACATAAGGGAATGAATACATGGAGTGTATGCACATAAGAGGATGGATACGTGAAGTGTATGCACATAAGAAAATGGACACACAGAGTGTATGCACATAAGAGAATGGATTCATGTTGTGTATGCACATAAGAAGATGGATACATGGAGGGTATGCACATAAGAAAATGCAGACATGTTGTGTATGTACACAAGAGGATGTACACATGATGTGTATACACATAAAAGGATGGATACATGGAGTGTATGCATATGAGAGAATGAATAAACGGAGTGTATGTATGTACAAGAATGGACATAAAAAGTGTATGCAAATAAGAGATCAGATATGTGTTGTTTATGCACAGAAGAGGATGGGTACCCAGGGTGTATGCAACTAAGAGGATGGACAGATGGAGTGTATGCGCATAAGAGGGTACATGGAATATGCACATAAGAGAATGGACACATATTGTGTATGCACATGAAAGGAGGGATACATGGAGCATATAGACATAACAGAATGGATACATGGATTGCACATAAGATAACGGATACATGTTGTGTATACACATAAGAGTATGGATACCCAGAGTGTATGCACATACGAGAATGGATACACAAAGTGTATACACATAACAGAATGGATATGTGAAGTATATGCAATAGAGGGTGGATACATGGAGTGTATAAACATTAGAGGATGGATACATGGAGTGTATGCCATGAGGAAATGAATACACAGAGTGTATGCACATAAGAGGATGGATACATGGAGTGTACGCACATAAGAGGATGGATATGTGGAGGCTATGCACATAAGAGGATGGAACACGGAGTGTACGCACATAAGAGGACGGATATGCAGAGTGTATGCACATAAGAGGATGGATACATGGAGTGTAAGCACATAAGAGAATGTATACACAGAGTATATGCACAGGACAGAATGAATACATGGAGTATATGCACATAAGAGAATAGATACACAGAATGTATGCACATGGGAGAACGGATACACGTTGTGTATGCACACAAGACGATGGCTACCTCTAGTGTATACACATGAGAGAATGAATACACGGAGTGTATACACTTAAGAGAATGGATACACGAAGTGTATGCACATAAGAGGATTGATGTGCGGAGTATATGCACGTAAGAGAATGAATACACGAAGTGTATACACATAAGAGGATGGATACATGGAGTGTATGCACATAAGAGGATAGAACACAGAGCGTACGCACATAAGAAGATGGATATGCAGACTGCATACACATAAGAGGATGGATACATGGAGTGTATGCACATAAGAGGATAGAACACAGAGCGTACGCACATAAGAAGATGGATATGCAGACTGCATACACATAAGAGGATGGATACGGAGAGTGTATCAGGTAAGAGAACAGATACATGTTGTGTATGCACATAAAGGATGGATACACGAGGGGTATGTGCCTAAGAGGAGAGATACATGGAGTGAATGCACATCACAGAAAGGACACGTGTTGTTAATGCACATAAGAGGATGAATATATAGAGCAAATGCACATCAGAGAAAGGATACATGCTGTGAAAGCACATAAGAGAATGGATACGTGGAGTGTATGCACATAAGAGTATGGAGACAATGAGTGTATGCACATAAGAGGATGAATACGGGGAGTGTGTGCACATAAGAGAATGGATACATGTTGTGTATGCACATAAGAGAATGGTAACACGGAATGTAAGCACAAAAGAGAAAGGATACACAGAGTGTATGCACATAAGAGGATGGATGCATGGAGTGTATGCACATAAGAAAATAGATACATGGAGTGTATGCACATAAGAGGATGGATACATGGAGTGTATGCACATGAGAGAACAGATACATGTTGTGTATGCACATAAGAAGATGGGTACATGGATATGCATGAATGGATAACATAACAGGATACATATGTGGAGTGATGCACATAAGAGGATGGATACATGGAGTGTATTCACTGAAGAGAATGGATACACGTTGTGTATGCACATAAGAGGATGGATACACAGAGTGTATGCACATAAGATAATAGATACACGGAGTGTATGCACATAAGAGAATGGATATGCAGAATATGCACAGAAGAGAACAGATACATGTTGTGTATGCACATGAGGATGGACACACAGAGTGCATGCACATAAGAGGAAGAATATACAAGAGGGTATGACGTAAAAGAATGGGTACATGGAGTGTATGCACATATGACAATGGATATGCGGAGCATATGCACATAAGAAGACGGATATAGGGAGCGTATGCACATAATAAGATGGATACGTGGAGGGTATGCACATAAAAGGATAGATACACGAAGTGTATGAACATAAGAGGATGCATACGTGGAGGATATGCACATAAGAGAATGGATACACAGGGTGTATGCACATAAGATTGATACACAGAGTGCACATAAGAGGATGGATATGCGGCGTTTATTCACGTACAAGGATGGATACACGGAGTGTATGCACAAAGGATGGAAACATGTTGTGTATCCACATAAGAGAATGGATACATGGAGTGTGTGCACATAAGAGGACAGATACTAGGAGTGTATGCACATAAGTGGATAGATACATGGAGTGAATGCACATTAAGAGAGCGGATAAATGTACGCACATAAGAAAATGGATATGTGGAGTATATGCACAATAAGTTGAATACACAGAGTGTATACACATAAGAGGATGAATACGGGGAGTGTGTGCACATAAGAGGATGGATACACAGAGCATATGCTCATAAGAGGATGGATACACAGAGTGTATGCACAAAATAGAATGGATACATGTTGTGTATACACATAAGAGGATGGTAAAACGAAGTATATGCACAAAAGAGGAAGGATACATGGAGTGTATGCACATAAGAGAATCGATACACTGAGTGCACATAAAAGGATGGATACCCAGAGTGTGTATGCATGTGAGAGAATGAATACATGGGGTGTTTACAAACAAAAGGATAAATACATGGAATGCGTTCACATGAGAGAATGGATACATGTTTCGTATGCACATAAGAAGATGGATAAGTGGATATGCGTATAAGAGGATGGATACATGATGTGTATGCCCATAGCAGGATGCATATGTGGAGTGTATGCACATAAGAGGATAGATACATGGAGTGTATTCACTGAAGAGAATGGATACATGTTGTATGCAATAACAGGATGGATACATGGAATCTATGCACATAAAAGAACGGATATGCAGGGGCGCCTGGGTGGCTCAGTCGGTTAAGCCTCCGACTTCAGCTCAGGTCACGATCTCATGGTCCGTGAGTTCGAGCCCCGCGTCGGGCTCTGGGCTGATGGCTCAGAGCCTGGAGCCTGCTTCCGATTCTGTGTCTCCCTCTCTCTCTGCCCCTCCCCCGTTCATGCTCTGTCTCTCTCTGTCTCAAAAAACAAATAAACGTTAAAAAAAAAAAAAAAGAACGGATATGCGGAAGCTATGCACATAAGAGGATGGAACACGAAGTGTATGCACATAAGAGAATGTATACGCAGAGTGTATGCACATAAGAGGATGGACGCATGGAGTGTATGCACATAAGAGAATGGATACACAGAGTGTACGCACATGGGAGAATGGATACATGTTGGGTATGCACAAACGATGATGGATACCCTGAGTGTATGCACATGAGAGAAAAAATACATACAGTGTATACACTTAAGAGAATGGACACACTAAGTGTACGCACATAAGAGGATTGATACACGGAGTGTGTGCACATAAGAGGATAGAACACGGAGCATATGCACATAAGAGGATGGATATTCAGAGTGTATACACGTAAAAGGATGGATACACGGAGTGTGTGCACAGAGGATGGCACAAGGAGTGTATTCAGATAAGAGAACAGATACATCTTGTGTATGCACATAAAGGATGGATACACAGAGTGTATGCACCTAAGAGGATGGATACATGGAATGAATGCACATCAGAAAAAAGATACATGTTGTGAACGCACATAAGAGAATGGATGGGTGGAGTGTATGCACATAGGAGTATGGATACACGAGTGTATGCACATCAGAGGATGAATATGGGGAGTGTGTTCACATAAAAGAATGGATACACAGAGTGTATGCACAAGAGGAAGGGTACACAAAGTGTATTCATATAAGAGAATGGATGCACAGAGTGTATGCACATAACAGGATGGATACACGGCGTGTATGCACACAAGATAATAGATATGTGGAGTGTATGCACATAAGAGGATGGATATGCAGAATATGCACAGAAGAGAAGGATACATGTTGTGTATGCACATGAGGATGGACACACGGAGTGTACACACATAAGAGGAAGGATATACAGAGTGCATGACATAAAAGAATGGGTACATGGAGCATATGCACATACGACAATGGATCCATGGAGCATATACACATAAGAGGATAGATATGCAGAGTGTATGAACGTAAGAGGATGGATACACGGAATGTATGCATGTGAGAAAAGATACATGTTTTGAATATATACAAGACGATGGATACACGACATATATGTACCTAAGAGGAAGGACACACAGAGTGTATGCACAAAAGAATGGATACCTAGTGTGTATGCACATAACAGAATAGATACATGTTGTGTATGCACATAAAAGGATGGATATACGGAGTGTATGCACATAAGATTATGGATACCTGGAGTCTATGCATATAAGAGAATGGATACACGGAGTGTGTGCACATAAGAGAACAGATACATGTGGTATATGCACAAAAGAGAACGGGTACGTGGAGTGTATGTACATGAGAGAACGGATAAAGGTTGTGTATGCAAATGAAAGGATGTGGTGTATAACATACGAGAATGAATACATGCAGCACATGCACATAAGAGAATGGATATGCGGAGTATATGCACATAATAGGATGGATACTAGGAGTGCATGCACAAAGAATGGATACACGTTGTATATGTATGTAACAGGAGGGATACATGGAGTGTAGGCACACAGGAGGATGGATGGATACATGGAGTGATTGCACATAAGAAAATGGATACATATTCTGTATGCACATAAGAGAACGGACACATGGAGTGTATGCACTAAGAGGATGGATGCACAGAGGTATGCACATAAGAGGGTGGATACATGGAGTGTATGCACATAGGAGAATGGATCCACGGAGTGTATGCACATAACGGATACAAGGACTGTATGCACATAAGAGGATGGATACAAGGAGTGTATGCACATAGGAGAATGGACACACGGCTTAATGCACATAACAGGATGGATACAAGGAGTGTGTGCACATAAGAGGATGGATACAGGAGTGTAAACACACAAGAGAATGGATATGTGGTGTGTATGCACATGAGTGAATGGATACGTGGAGTGTACATATTGTGTATTTACATAAGATGAAAGATATATGGGGTGTATTCCCATAAAAGAATGGGTACATGGAGTGTATGCACATATGAGAATGGATATGTGGAGGATATGCACACAAGAGGATGGACACACGGAGTGTATGCACATAAGGAGATGGATTCATGGAGCGTATCCACATAAGAAGATTGATACGAGGATCCTATGCACATAAGATGATGGATACGCAGAGTGTATGATCGTAAGAGAATGGATAAATGGAGTGTATGCATGTAAGAAGATAGATGCACAGAGCATATGCACATAGGAGAATGGATACACGGAGTGTATGCACATAGCAGGATGGTTACAAGGAGTGTATGCACGTAAGAGGATGGATACAAGGAGTGTATGTACATAAGAGGATGACACGCAGTGTGTGTGCACATAAGAGGATGGATACACGGAGTGTATGCATGTTAGAGAACAGATACACGGAGTGTATGCACATAACAGGATGGATACATGTTGTGTACCCACAAAAAAGGATGGATATACAGAGTGTGTGCACATAGGAGAATGGATACATGGAGTGTATGCACATCAAAGGATGGATACCTGGAGTGTATGCATGTGAGAGAATGAATACATGAGTGTTTGCACATAAGAGGATAAATACATGGAATGTATTCACATGAGAGAATGGATACGTGTTTCACATGCACATAAGAGAATGGATACACAGATATGCACATAAGAGGATGGATACACGTTGTGTATGCACATAACAGGATGCTTATGTGGAGTGTATGCACGTAAGAGGATGGATACATGGAGTGTATTCACTGAAGAGAATGGATACATGTTGTATGCAGTAACAGGAGGATACATGGAGTGTATGCACATAAGAGGAAGGATATACGGAGTACATGCACATAAAGAATGGGTACGTGGAATGTATGCGCATACAAGAACGGATATGAGGAGTGTATGCATGTAAGAGGATCAATATGCAGTATGTGCACATAAGAGGACAGATACACGGAGTGTATGCACGGAAGAGGATGGATGCATGGAGTGTATGCACACAGGAGAATGGATTCGCAGAGTGAATGCACATAAGATAATGGATACGTGGCATCTGTACACGCAAGAGGATGGATACACGGTTTAATGCACATAAGAGAATGGATACGTGAAGTGTGTGCACATAAGAGGATGGATACACGGAGTGTAAGCACATAAGAGGATGGATACATGGCATGTATGCACACGAGAGAATGAATACACGGACTATATGCACATAACAGGATGGATACACGGAGTGTATGCACATAAGATAATAGACACACCGAGTATATGTACATAAGAGGATGGATATGCAGAATATGCACATAAGAGAATGGGTACATGTGTATGTATATAAGAGAATGAATACACGGAGTGTACGCACATAAGAGGAAGGATATATGGAGTACATGCACGTAAAGACTGGGCACATGGAGTGTATGCACATACGAGAATGGATACGCAAAACGTATGCACGTAAGAGGATCGATACACAAAGTGTGTGCACATAAGATAATGGATACATGGGGTGTATGCATATAGAAGAATGGATACACGGAGTGTATGCACATAAGAGGATGGACACACAGAGTGTGTGCACTTAAGAGGATGAATACATGGAGGGTATGCACATAAAGCACCAATACACGGAGTGTGTGCACATAAGAGAATGGATACACGGAGTGTATGCACATAGAGGACGGATATACGGAGCATATGCACGTAAGAGGATATATATGCAGAGCGTAGGCACATACGAGGATGGATACGTGGAGTGTGTGCACATAACAGCACACTGTGTAGCCATCAAGGGAAATCAAAGCCCCAAATTTCCACAGGAGTGCATCTCTCAAGAACAATGTCCTTGCAGGATGGAAGGAAGGGGGAAAAGTGCAGGGGAGGTAACACCTCCAAGGTTATCAATCACACCCTTCCAGAAGATGCTCTCCTTTCTTTGCTTATTTACAGCTCTGAGGTACTGTTCTGATTTCCACCTTCCATGACTCACTTAAGGGGGGCAGCTCAATGCATGCAGGTCTGGGAGAATCAAATGCCCCACTCCCTGGATTTCTGACCCCTCAGGGGAGTGTTCTCTTAGTATAATGAGACCTGTTCTCTCCTTCAAGCAGCATACATGACAACTACCTGCTGGCACTTTTTTTTTTTTTTTTAACCCATGCATGTTTACCTCCACGGCCTGGAAAATTCCAGTCAGTTCCTAATGCTCCCTTCCCTCCCACAGCAGCCAGCAGTTTCCATGGCAACGGGTAAGCCTGCAGGTACCAGCAAGAACAAAGCTGAGTCCCTGATAATAAAACTGCCTGGTGGGGGGATGGGGGAGGGTTTTGGCAAGACTCAGGCCTCCCCTCCCCCTGGCTGTGGCTCTTTAATTTCAGAGCAGCTCTTGTGATTGAAAATCATACGACCCCCTCCCCCTATGACAAAAGCATGATTTGGGGAATCTAATTTACACAGGGAGGCTGAGAAGCACCGGGCCAGCAGGCACCTCCCTATAGCGATGCACAACACGGCCCCTCTGTCCAGCAGCAGCAGCACCTGGGAACGTGCTAGAAATCCAAATTTTGGGGCCCCAGCCCAGACTTTAATGAACCCTCCAGGTGTCTCTGGTGCTTGTCCCGCTTGAGAACCACTGGTCTCTAGGGCTGATTAACACCTATCAGGGGTGATCATGGGACCATTATTTCCCACCTGATGGGAAAGCCCTTCCCATGTAGCCTTCAGGTCTCTAGACATTCTCCCCATATTAAATCCTGAGATATCCCCTCTCCCCACACTACATCTGCCTCCTGATGCCTCTCATTTCTCTCACCGTCCCAAGCTCCTCACACACTCAGATGCCAGGAAGGGGGAAGGGGGAGGGACCTCTCAGTGGGTTGGGGGGTTCCCTTTGGGGTGATGAAAATACTTTGCAACTAAACAGAGGGGACAGTTGCACAGCATTGTGGCACTAAATGCCACTGAATCATTCTCTTTAAAACAGTTAATTTTAGGGGCACCCGGGTGGCTCGGTCGGTTGAGCATCTGACTTCGGCTCAGGTCATGATCTCACGGTCCGTGAGTTCGAGCCCCGCGTCGGGCTCTGTGCTGACAGCTCAGAGCCTGGAGGCTGCTTCAGATTCTGTGTCTCCCTCTCTCTCTGCCCCTAACCCACTTGCATTCTGTTTCTGTCCCTCTCAAAAATAAATACACATTAAAAAAAATAAAAAATAAAAATAAAAACATAAAAGTTAATTTTACGATCTATGAATGTCACATCCATAAAATTATTAAAAAAAAAAACAACCATTCCCAATTCAACACATCTCAAATTTGGTCACATCATTTACAAAAAACCTAGTTAATCAGAAAGTTGGGTCATGATTCTCTCTAGACCAGTGCTGCCCAACAGAAACATAATACAAGTCATGTATATAATTTAAAATTTTCCAGTAACCATGTCTTTAAAAAGAAACAAAGAAACAGAATTAACCCTAATAACTGGGGTGTCTAAGTGGCTCAGTTAGTTAAGTGTCCGACTCTTGATCTCAGCTCAGGGTTGTGGGTTCAAGCCCTAGTTGGCCTCCACCATGGGTGGGCAGCCTACCTTAAAAAAATTTTTTAGGGGCGCCGGGGTATCTCAGTCGGTTAAGCATCTGACTTTGGCTCAGGTCGTGATCTCACGGTTCACGGTTTTGAGCCCTGCGTCACGGGTTTGAGCTGTGCTAACAGCTCAGAGCCTGGAGCCTGCTTTGGATTCTGTGCCTCCCTCTCTTTCTGCCCCTCCCCTGCTCGTGCTCTGTCTCTCTCTCTCCCTCTTTCTCAAAAACAAACATTAAAAAAATTTTTAAAGACTTAAAAAAATATTTTTTAAGTAAAAAATTAATCCTAATAACACAATACATTTATGTCACTCACCACACCTGGAAACTGTCCTGGGAAAAACATGAACATCAATGCTAACTTTCCCTCTCCATAGCCCTCTAGCCCACTAACCCCCAAGTCTTATTGATTCTGCCTCAGAAGTAGGTTTTCCATTAGCCTGCCCTATTGATCTCTTTTTCAGGTTACTGTAAAAACAATTCTGGGTATTCCTCCTTCTCAAAGGAAAATACGGTCCAAGCCACCCTCTGCCCAATCCTTTTTCATTCGATTCCTGTTGGTCTTAGAAAAAATTCCACCCTCCTCATGACAGTCTACAAACCATGGTGACCCCAGATTTTCTTTTTAGAGGAATTTGGGGGTGCCAGCTACGATGGAAGGGATTCTGTGGAACTTTCCTTGAAGCTGGGCCCACACAAAGTTCTGAACCATTAGACTCTATACCTGGAGTGGGCCAACATTTTTCTGCAAAGAGCCAGATAGTAAATATTTGAGTCTCTGACTCAACTAGTCAACTCAGCCACTAGAGCGTGAAAGCAGGGCTAGGCGATGGTAACTGAATGAGCAGGGCGGTGTTCCAATAAAACTTTATTCATGGACACATCTCTCCATCTCCCCGACTGCTGGTCTCAGCCACCCCTCCATCATCTCTCCTCTGTATCCTGCGGCCATTTCTTCATTGGTCTGCTCTGTCTACCATCTCTGGCCTTCAATTAATTTTCCTCACCAGCGTCAGAGTGGAATTAGCGAGGGGAAATCTGGTGGGCGGATCGCACTGCTTTCAGATACACACTCAGTTCTTTATGAGAATCTGTAACCAGAAGGAGCTCCAGAGTTTGTATAGAAGGGGCTTGGCAGGCTGGCTGGAAGGTTTATGGGACCTGGCTCGGCAGCAGCGACCTTTCGCTGATACTCCATCACACAAGGCGGCCATTGGGACAAGGCACACAACTCCTTTGAATGCACGTATTTAGGGCCTTATGAAGTTCGGTACAGAGGAGTAAGGGCGAGAGAGTACTACTCACTGTCTGAGTGATTATTCCAATGTTTGTGTATTTAGCTCAACAAACATGCCTGGAAGTAGACTGCCATCGTTACGTGCCAACATTTAAAAGCTTCATACATAAGGACCAGGGGTCATGCTGGGTGTCTGAACAAGCACTCAAGTTGCCTCAAAACAGGGACACAAGATTCTGCGCCACCCCCGTCCCCCCAACACCAGAGTGACAACCAGGACCCAGGGATATTATCTACAAACAGATGGCTAGTATTAAATATTTTTATGGTTTAGAAATGGACGTTCCCCCCCCCCCTCCCAGAATACATGGGGATACAACAGCCATGTTGTGCTGTTTCTGGGAAAACCGTTCCCTTCCTGAGTCGGATGTCAATGTCTATAGAACTTGGACCCAAGCCTGGCACTCGTAGGTCATTAATCAGGGGGAAAGTCCACGGTAGGTGACTGCCCTAGGGTTTTATTTGGCACCCGGGACCAAGCTGACATCGTAACAGTTACTTTTCAGAGACGGTTTGGTTTTTTTTTTTCCTCAGAAATAATCGCCTCCAACAAAATCCTCCTTTGTGTTCAGTTTTGGGTCCAGATGTTGCGTTTAGGACCTGGCTACTGAAGGGCTCTGAGTAGATGTCTGAGCTGAGGATGGGAGCAAGAGTCTGGAGCAGGCAGAGAGCCCCTTTGCTCGTTTCACAAGACAGCACAGTGAATACGTTTTAAAATATTTTTTAATGTTTATTTATTTTTGAGGGAGAGAGAGAGACAGACCGTGAGCAGGGGAGGGGCAGAGACAGAGGGAGACACAGAATCTGAAGCAGGCTCCAGGCTCTGAGCTGTCAGCACAGAGCCCGATGCGGGGCTTGAACTCACGAGCTGTGAGATCATGACCTGAACCGAAGTCAGACGCTTACCCGACCGAGCCACCCAGGCACCCTACACAGTGAATATTTCTATAACCGTGGGGAGGGCAATGTCCCATTCAATTTAACAAAGAAGCCAGTGGATGTGAAAGAAAACATGAATACGTCTGTCTCCACAAACACTGAAAAGTCAGGTGCAGGGGAAAGCCCATCAGGAGTAGGGCTGAGGAAAAACATCACAAAGTGTACGTTCAAAACCATACATACTTTGGCACTAAGCCCGGAGAGCGCCAAGTGGTCAGAGAAGGAGAAAAATCCTCAAAATGCGAATCCAGGCAAAGGGTGCACATTCAGAGGGACAGCAGAGAGGAGAGAACTTGAGTGTTGAAAAGCACCTCATTTGGGATCCAAAAAACTGGACATCAAAACCAAAATGAGAGGCTGCTACTCCCATCAGACAGAGAAACACTGAGAAAAGCTGTAACATCCAACGTCGTTGAAGATGTGGAGGAATGGGCACAGCCCCAGGCTCACGGTGGGAGTGTGTGTGTGGTCCACACAGCTTTTCCGGAGAACACAGGTCTCAGAGTTAGAGACAGAACTGAACACACACAAGCTCACGTCTGGTCTACATGAGCACGTGCAAAGGTACACATCCACAGGCGCCATTGTAACGGGGTCAAGAAAATTGGGGCGGGGCAGAGGGTGGGCAGAAGAATGTTCAGTGCAAACACAAGAACACTGAGTGTGAGGATGAGACACCATCAGTGTCTTCCTTTAGAATTAAATTTTGTAGGGGCGCCTGGTGGCTCAGTCGGTTAAGCGTCCGACTCTTGATTTTGGCTCAGGTTGTGATCTCGCCATCATGAGATCAGGCCCCATGTTGGGCTCTGTGCTGAGTGTGGAGCCTGCTTAGGGTTCTCTCTCCCTCTCCCTCTCTTTCTTGTGCTCTGTTTCTCTCTCAAAAATAAAAATAAAATAAAATAAATTTTGTGTTTGGAAGAACATTTAGTATCAAGATATATTTAATGGGAGAAACATCAGAAAAATATAATCCTTTATATAGATCAGAGTCGCTCGACCTCAGGACTCCTGCCATTGACGGCCCGCTCATTCTTCATGGTAGGCAGCAGGCCTGTGCATACTCTGTAGGATGTTTAGACCCTCCCCAGGCTCCTCCCACTAGGTGCTCCGTGTACCACCCCCAGGTGTGACGATCAGAAATTTCTCCAGCATGGCCAAATGTCCTCTGGAGGAATAAAATCTCTCCTGGTTGAGGATCACTAACACAGACGCTAACCTCAACTCTGAGTCAGAATTATTCATGCATTCATTATTCATTCATGCATACTCGAGGGCTGCACCATAGACATATAACACAAGCTGCATACGTAATTTAACATTTTCCAGTATTCCCGTTAAAACATGTAAGAAGAGGGGCACCCAGGTGGCTCAGTCGGTTAAGTGTCTGACTCTTGATTTGGGCTCAGGTCATGATCTCACGGTTGGTGGGATCAAGCCCCGTGTCAGCCTCTATGCTGGCAGAGCAGAGCCTGCTTGGGACTCTCTCTCTCTCTCTCTCTCTCTCTCTCGCTCTCTCTCAAAATAAAGAAATATTTAAAAAATAAAACAGATTAAAAACATGTAAAAAGAAACAGGTAAAAATAATTGTAAGGATGTATTTCATTGAAACCAACATATCTGAATGAGTACCATTTCAACATGTTGCACTGGCCACATTTCAAGGGCTCACTGGCCACCCACGTGTGGCTGGGTATTGAGCAACTCTGTGCACCAAGAACTCTGGGAGACATAGGAATACAGTGGGGGCGTAAGATGGCAAGCTTCCTGGGTCCTGGAAACTTCCATTTTGGCGGGAGTAACAGATATAAGCATAAACACATGTAGCGTGAGGCAGTAAGGAAGGGACCTGGCCGCAGCGAGACAGGAGGCAATGCAGGGGGTGAGGAAGGCCTGGGAGGGGCACAGGTGGGTGGTGCAGCAGGCTGGACGGTCCCAGTGAGGTCTGTCTCCAGGACCCTCTGTCCTCAGCCTCCCAGGCCCCAGCAGAGGGAGGGCAGCAGGTGCCGATTACTGCCAGGACCCCGCTTCCCCTCCACAGTGCCTGTCCTCCTGTCCCCGCTGTCCTCCAGGCCTCCTAGCTGCACTGTGCCCGGGACCCACCCACGGGCGGCACTGGGGTACCCAGTGCTGTGGGGCCAACAACATCCTCCTCCCCGAGGCCTGCGAGGCCCTGCATGACATGGCCTGTGAGGTACTCCCCCAGCACAGACACACAAGGACACACAGACACACACAGGGACACATGTGGACACACAGACACACACAGAAACACGTGGACACACACAGACACACATAGATGTACACACACAGATACACACGCACACACAGACACAGAGATGCACACAGACAAATACACAGACACACACATATTGCTGCTTCCTTTTAGGATCCAAGCCTCACCCCAGAGGCCAGCCACTGCCCAGAGGATGGCCCAACCCTCTCTGGGCTTCCCTCATCTGCTCTGCCACGTCCTGCACAGTCCTTGCCTTAAATAATTAAAAAAAAAAAATTTTTTTTTTAATTTTTGAGAGAGAGAGCATGTGAGCAGGGGAGGGGCAGAGAGAGAGGGTCCAAGCAGGCTCCCTACTGTCAGCTAGCTCAGAGTCTAATTTGGGGCTCAAACCCATAAACTGTTGAGATCATGACCTGAGCCAAAGTCAGACGCTCAACCAACCAAACCACCAGGAGCCCCAATCCCACGTGAAATCACACTCCTCACTACACGGTTGTCTGTGGCCGTCCCCACTGGAGGGTGCGCTCATGGGGCTGGGTCCTCTATCTGGCTCACGGTCATCTCCGAGGTGCGGCACAGTCGGTGCTCAGTTAGACGGTGGATGTGTGCACCCATCAGCACCCCATCAGCTTCATCTGCAGACCCCAGCTTTCACAGACAAGGGGGGTGTGCACATGTGCACATGGTCCTCACTTCTCCCTCTCTTTGCAAAGTTAGCATCCAAAATAATTAAAAACAGGTGTTTTGACAAAAATCTGCCCGTGCACGCTCATGGCAGCACTACTCATACTAAGCGGAAGGCGGAAACAACCCAGTGGCCACCGACGACGAGTGGATCGACAAAACAGGGTCTGTCCGCACAACCGAATATTATCCAGCCGTACCAAACAGCAAAGGACCCACACACGCTGCAAAGCGGGGGGACCCTCAGCAGCATCACGCTAAGTGAAAGAGCCCGGTCCAGAAAGACCACACGGGGTAGGGTCCCATTTGTACGAAGGGTCCAGAATCAACACATCTACAGAGACAGAGAACGGACGGGTGACTGCTCAGGACCGGAGGGACAGGAGGTCATAGGCAGAGGTGGACCTTCCCTCTGGGGTGATGAACACGTTCTAACATTGCTGGTGGTCACACTGCCCCGTGAATATACTAACCAGCGCTGAGCCGTTCTCCGTGAACATCCCCCCTCCCCCCACCTCAATGGAATGACTTTGAATCAATACACACTTTAAAAAAAAAGGCCATGAAACTGGTATTCACACACACTGCACTCAGCAGTTACAGGCCAGCAAACTCTTTCCCCCAGACAGTGAGCGGGCAACACTGTCCCTGTGCTGTTGCGATGTTCCCCACGCTCCTGCGCGTCAGCACAGCGAACCTACCTGTGCTGTTTCCTTGAGCAGAAAAGTGTAACAGGAGTCAGGAGCCAGAGCAGTGCCGTCCGAGGGAAATACAAATCCAACCCCCTATCTTAAGTCTTCCAGTGGCTACATTAAAACAATTTTTTTAAGCTTAAACAAGTTGAAAGAAACAGGTCACGTTAATTTTAATAACGTATTTTATGTAACGCGGCATCTCCAAAGTAGTATCGTTTCAGTACATCCTCCATATAAAAGATCGCTAATATATTTTACGATATTTTTGTCATCTTCAGTCTGAGATCTAGGGTGCACTTTATACTTGTAGTTGAGCCCGTCTGGAGTCTGATAAACCACATTTCAAGGCTCCAGAGCCACCTGTGGTGTCAGCCAGGAAAGAGTCTCTTTTTCCACCCACCTGAGGTTCCCCAGGGGGACCCTGCGAATGACACCAGCGAGACAGGTTCACAAGAGAGAAACACACAGAAGTTTATGAAGTATGCATGTTGCACGCATGTGTACACACACACACACACACACACACACACACACACACACAGAAGCACCCAGGGATAGATGAGGAAGGAACCCAGAAAGGTGGTTAGAACTTGGATTTAAATATTAACAGAGGTTAAGGGTTTGTGGCTTCTGGGCTGTGGAAGCAAGTTCCAGAAGGACAAGCAGAAGTATGGCGAACAAGGGTGGTTTAGTGAGGTTTGTTAGCACATGTTGATTGATGCCTTCTCTGTTGGGAAGAGCTAGTGAGAGGGAGACTGAAGTCTGTGCTCCGATTTTAGAGCTTTTCCTGAATCTGCCAGTTCTCCGTGGCCTTTAGCTCAAATAATCCATGTGCCAAAAGAGGCACATTTTGGGGTGGTATTTTCTGGCCCCCTCGTGGCCACACCCCCACAGTAGTGATTATATCCCATACCTCGCACATAGTAGTCCTGTCATCAGTACATTTTTTAATGAAGAAATTATGAAAAAATGGAAACGTGCTTTTGAGTTTTTTTAAAGGAATCTCTACGCCCAACGTGGGACTCGAATCTACAGCCTTGAGATCAATAGTGGCTTGCTGTACTGACTGAGCCAGCCAAGTGCCCAGATTATGAGGTATTCCTAAACACAACAAAAATCGAAACAAACTGAAACAACCCAGCGAACACTGGGTGTTGTGTTTGTATACGCACACCAGGGTTCGAATCCCCATTCCGCTGAGTCGTAGCCGGTGGTGGTGAGGCAAGTCATTTCATCAGAACCTCCCCTTCCTCATCTACGGAGGGGGAGGACAATCCACCTCCAGCGTTTCCTTGGGATTCATAAATAAAAGAAGGTCTGTCAGCACTCAGCACAGCGCCTGGTTCGCAACAATAATTCAGTTCACGTCAGCACTGACAGCAACCATGTACAGATACAAGTGAAGAACTGGAAGGAAACATTTAAAATGGAAAACTTTTATGCTGGACTGATAGTCATTATTTATACCAAAAAAAAAAAAAACCCTCTTACTAGTTTTGATCGCTACAAGATTAGGTATAAGTGATGAAAACAAAGAACCAGGGAAAAAAAAAATCAGAAATGAGGCTGGGGTGAGATTCTACAGAATGGAGAGGCATGCCCAAAACATGGTTAGTAGAGTTACACACAGCAGTGGTGCCTATGGAAATGCCAGGGCTACCTGAGCGTCTTTAGTAAAACCTTGGTTTGCAAGCACAGTTCGTTCCGGAAACACGCTTGTAATCCAAAGCACTCCTCGCATATCAAAGCGAATTTCAAGAACCATTGGTTCTGCCGTGATCATGTGACATTGGGTGTCACACACTACTTATGTTGCAAGACCTCGCTTGTTTATCAAGTTGAAATGGATTACAAATGGTGGCTCATCTTGCGGAACCCTCACAGAAGAGGTAACTCGCAATCCAAGGTTTTGCTGTATTAGGTTGTTCTGTTACAAGCACAGAGTGATTCTGAATTAAAAACAGAAACAAGGGGCGCCTGGGTGGCTCAGTCGGTTAAGCGTCCGGCTTCGGCTCAGGTCATGATCTCACGGTCTGTGAGTTCGAGCCCCGCGTCGGGCTCTATGCTGACAGCTCAGAGCCTGGAGCCTATTTCCGATTCTGTGTCTCCCTCTCTCTCTGACCCTCCCCTGTTCATGCTCTGTCTCTCTCTGTCTCAAAAAAAATAAATAAACGTTAAAAAAAACATATATATATAAAAACAGAAACAAAAATTTTCGAATAAATGTATTAACACATAGAGCCAACTGGTTCTGAATAAAAATGCTGAGCTAATTTCTTCTGGTGTTTTGTGCAGGACTTCACTTGCAATTTTTTTTCATTTACAGAAATTTTTAATGTTTATTTTTGAGAGACAGAGAGAGAGAGAGAGACAGAGACAGAGCACGAGTGGGGAGGAGGAGAGAGGGAGGGAGACACAGAGACTGAAACAGGCTCCAGGCTCTGAGCTGTCTGCACAGAGCCTGACATGGGACTTGAACCCATGAACCACCAGATCATGTCCTGAGCCAAAGTCGGACGCTTAGCCAACTGAGCCACCCAGGCGCCCCTATTTGCAATTTGTTAGTATAATTTGCAGGAAGCCCCGCAGCACAGACAGAAAGACCCTTGAAAGTCTTGTCTATATTCCGAATGCTTACATCTCAATACATTTGAATGGTCGTGAAAGCTAGAAACTCAAGGGAATGTATACTCTCTTAAGTCCTAAACAAGGAAACAACTGGAGTTATCAGATGGCTTTCTGTCAGATTTTACGAATCATAATCAAATTCTACCAACTTCAGTGCACTAGCTACCTTTCCTGGGCCCATCCATCTGAGAAACTGGGGATCCAGACAAGACATCTCCCTATTGAAGAATCAAGTCAAATTCCATTTAGAAAGTTCTGAACCTCCGTGACTGAAACCAGACGAAATAAACAATGATGCTTTTTCTTTTTTAAGGGAACACATGCACGTACGTGAATTAATTTGAGAACCACTGAAGGTAGCCCCTGAATGAGTAAAAACAAATTCAGGTTTTTGTGTTGCGTGTGTGTGTGTGCATGTGTGTGTTAAAGAAAGAAAGGGGGGTACCTGGGTGGCTCAGTCGGTTAAGTATCCAACTCTTGATTTCGGCTCAGGTCACATCATGGTTGTGGGATAGAGCCCACGTGTTAGGCTCTGCGCTGATAGTGTGAAGCCTGCTTGGGATGCTGTGTCTCCCTCAATCTCTCTCTCTCTCTGCCCCTCCGCTGCTTGTGCTGGCTCTCTCTCCCCCAAAATAAATAAATGAACATTAAAAAAAAAAGTATATTGGGGCGCCTGGGTGGCGCAGTCGGTTAAGCGTCCGACTTCAGCCAGGTCACGATCTCGCGGTCCGTGAGTTCGAGCCCCGCGTCAGGCTCTGGGCTGATGGCTCGGAGCCTGGAGCCTGTTTCCGATTCTGTGTCTCCCTCTCTCTCTGCCCCTCCCCCGTTCATGCTCTGTCTCTCTCTGTCCCAAAAATAAAAAATAAAAAACGTTGAAAAAAAAATTAAAAAAAAAAAAAATATATATATATATATACACGCTTTGTGTGTGTGTGTGTGTGTGTGTATATGTTATATATATATATGCATATATATATACATATATATACACATATATGCTTTAAATAAAAGAATAAGTTTGTCAGAACATGAAAATTGCAAAGCAAAAAGTGAAAGGAAAAAGAAAGGTTGCATGGATAAGATGTGCAGATGGAGAATGGATTTAGGTCTGTTTACTGCAGGGCAAGAGGGGGACCCCTGAACAGCAGACATTCAAAAACATCATTCCTTGGCCTGATTCACTGCCATGTTCATGTCACTGGAGCGGCGGCATGCTTTTATCCTGGGGCCAGATTCCACAGCCCACTGATATGCTGAGACGGTATCTGGTAACTGAATGTTGTTGCCACGCCTTATCAGTTTCTTTCCAAACAACTGAATCCAGATCTGGTCTCTGTTCCTTGGAATTTCTTTCCTTATCTTACAGTGAAATATGTCACCCGTAGAGAGGAATGCACACAGGGCCACATCTGAACATTTTAAAGATAATCTGAAGACCAACACCCAGGCACGGGATGTGCGATTTTTAGATATTTACCAGCTCCAAGCTGATTCACTGAAAATCAGTTCTCTAAATGACCACTTTTGCTGCCTGGAGAATTCCCTCAATGGCCAAATTTATCGGGTTCATCTAGTTCATCACCACCGCCACCGCAAAAAAACGTGTTTCTTTCAACTCTTTCTGACAGGTACAGCAATCTCATTGGGAAGAGAGCTTCTGGAAACATCCATGACATTTGAATGATTTCGCTTGAGCCTTTACTTTTGGTTCAGGGTCGTTTACTTTTAGTTTAGTCTCACGTTCCTCTGCACGTGCTTTGTCGTGGCCAAACTGAAGTCTGAAGTGATCTGAGGATTTTCTTTTTTTATATTAAAATGAGGATCTCTGGGTGTTTCAACAAAGAGTATTCTTGTTGATCTGGAAAGTCGGGGATGTTACAAATGATAGGACAGGTCTCTATCAACCAACCCCTTTTCACGACTGTGTTTTGCCTTTTGAAATTCCCTTAGTTGACAGGTTATGTTACCCAGCACGATCACATAGCTATTTTGACACATCTTAGACGTGTAAGAGGTGTTCTGTGCCTGAAATGAGAATCACACCCGATCTGATGTGCGACGGAGCTGCATTTGCAAATCAGGCTACGAAGCTGAGACAGACCTGCCCCATGTGAAACGAGAGCTAAAGCAAAACCAAAATTAGTTTCAACTGAAACTACAAAAAAAAAAAAACAAAAACAAAAAAAACCCAAATTACTCCTGAAGTCCACTAGCACCACGCCACATGCATGGGAGGATCTGGTGTCCCACTCGCCGATATTTAACGGAAACTAGTTTACCATGAATTGGTAACTCAGTAAACTGTCTTGCTGACAGATTCACTCTCCAAGTCCCCTCCCCCTGAATGCTGTGACTATCACTAGCCACCTGCTCCAGGATGGTGATCGGACATCTTCTCTCTCCTGTGTTAACCGGTCCTGCTGACGTTCAAATGTCCCATCATAAAAAGTGCTTCCTGGGGGCGGCTGGGTGGCTCCGTCTGTTAAGCGTCCAACTTCGGCTCAGGTCACGATCTCGGGGTTCGTGGGTTCGAGCCCCGCGTTGGACTCTGTGCTGACAGCTCAGAACCTGGAGCCTGCTTCCGTTCTGGGTCTCCCTCTCTGTCTGCCCCTCCCCTATTCGCGCTCTCTCTCTCTCTCAAAAATAAGTTAACAAACAACTTTTCTTAAAAAGTGCTTTCTTGACCCCATGTCCCTCTGGCTGCTGCCCCATCTCTCTGCCCCCTTGTAGGCAACACGTACCCAGAGCATCTTTTCACTCCTGCCCCAGGTCCTCTTGTCCATTCTCTCCTGAACCCACTGGTATTGGGCTTCTGCCCCAGACCCACGCTGACCCATTCCCGCCTGGTTCTCCGGGGTCTCCCACTTTGCCGAAACCAGCGTTGGCTCTCACTCTTCACCTGATCCATCTCCTGACTGCCCGTGAAAACGTGGAGCCCGTCCGGCCCCCCGCAGCCCTCTCTTCGCTTGGTTTCCATGCCCTGCATGACCTACCTTGTCCTCCCACGGCACTGAGCACCCCTGCTCAGGCTTCCTCACCCCACCCGGATGAATCCTTTGATGGAGACAGGCTGGAGCAGTGCAGCCACACCCCAAGGAGACATGCACGAGACCGAGCCTCCAAGAGGAACCAGCACCTGCCAACACCTTGACTGTGGGCTTCCGGACTCCAGGACCATGAGATTGACTTCCGTTGTTTTAAGACATGGCGTTTCTGGTGATTTGTTACAGCGCTCTAGGAAATGAACACACTCCCCAAACTGGCATCTTCATCCAGATTCTCTGCTGAGCTCCAGACTCATGTAGCCAACTTGTCACAGCTTATCTTGTCCCCTCGGGTACCTCACAGACACCTCAAAACTGCTATCACCAAATTGGGACCCCTGACTGCCTTCTAGCCCTGTATTGTGGACTGAATGTTTGTGTCCCCACAACATTCGTCTGTTGGAACCCCTAGTCCCCTGTGTGATGGTGTTGGGAGGTGGGGCCTCTGGGAGGCGATTAGGTTTGGATGAGGTCATGCGGGTAGAGCCCCAGTGATGGCATCAGTGCCCTTTCACGAAGAGGGAGAGAGACCAGGCCTTGCGTTCTCTCCATGTGAGGACACAACCAGGAGGTGGCCTTCTGGAAGCTGGGGAGAGAGCTCTCACAAGAGCCAAATCTGCTGGCCCCGGGATCTTGGACTTCCAGTCTCCAGAACAGTGAGAAACACATGTCTGTTGCTCCAGGGACCCAGTCCGTTTGGGCTGACGATACATCCTGCCGTCCCCCCAGTCCTCCCACCGTCGTAAATAACAACCCCACTCATCCAGCTGTGGGCTCACCATTGACTTCTTTCCCTCACACTTCCAGGTGCAATCGGTAGCCCATCTTGTTAACTTTTCCTTAAAAAAAAATTTTTTTTTTTACATTTATTCATTTGGGAGAGACAGAGCACAAGCGGGGGAGGGGCAGAGAGAGAGGGAGACACAGAATCCGAGGCAGGCTCCAGGCTCCGAGCTGTCAGCACAGAGCCTGACGCGGGGCTCGAACTCATGGACTGTGAGATCACGACCTGAGCCGAAGCCAGACGCTTAACTGAGCAAGCCACCCAGGCGCCCCGACTTTTCCTTTTAAATATATCAAGGTTCCAACCAGTGCTCATCTCCTCCTACAAGGCGCCATCTTAGTCCAAGGCTCCACCTTCTCTCACCTGGGCCACCACCAAAGCTTCACAACTGTCCTCTCTGCTTCCATGCCCCCCCAACTCTCCTGTCCCCTCCCATCCCCTCCCACACCCCCCCCCCCCCAGCAAGTGACTTCTCCACACGGTGGCCAGAGCTGCCTTTCCAAAATGCAGGTAAGACGTCCCCACACTGAATAAAAACCATGCAAGGGCTTCTCGCTATGCTCAGAACAAGGTCATTGTGCTGAGAACAAAATGCAGACTCCTCACACGTGCCTATGAGGTGCCAGGTGAGCTGTGCTGACCTCCAACTTGCTCGGACCCCATCCACTGTTTGCTGGCCACTCCGTTCCCACCACACCAGACCCCCTTCCATTTCTAGAACACACTCTACATCTCCTCATAGAGTCTCCGCACTTCTGTTCTCTCTGCTCTTGCCCCAAATGTTGCCATGGCAGAACCGATCACATCCTTTAGGGCTCAGCTGGGTTGTCACGTGCTCGGGGGAGGCTTCCTGACTATGTGCATAAACAGCTCTCCCACTCTCCCCTACACCTGCTCTGCTGCTCTCACTGTCTGACATGTTATGTTACTTTGTTATGTTGTTATATAGTGTGCGCTGGATTACATGTTGCACCGTGTCATACTGTGTTATATTACATGTGTCACAGTGCATTTATACTGCATGATTATATGGTATATGTATATTATTACATACAGTGTATTGTGTCATATATTATATTGCATATCATACACATACTATATACAATATCATATATTACATTATATATAACATTGTTATATTGCATATTAGATCACATTACATGGCATTTTATATTACACGTTATATCATACATTATATTATGTATTATATCACATTATTATACTACACTATATACTATATTTGATTATATCATGTTATATTATGTTATTTGTCTTGCCTTTTCTCACTACCTAGCACTACATGGTTTTACGACTACCTAATGTGGTACCTGTACTACTAAGTGTTTTATGTTTCTTTGTGTGTTTCTTGCCTGTTTCCTCCACTTGACTGGAAGCTCCATAAAGGCAGGAACTTCTGCTCTTTACTATTTTAATCTCAGCACCAGAACTGCACCTGGTATATAGTAAATGCCCAAAAATATTTGTTAAGGGAAATTGATTCAGTAAGTGAAATGTGTCAAACTGATTTTCTAAGACAAACCTTGGGATAAAAGGGCAAATGAGGAAGTTTTAAAAATTTGATCATTTGGAGGACTGGCTCTCAGCAAATCAACACTTAGTAACAAGTTAATTTTGGGAGGCAATGGTTTCCCCAAAAGAAGTGTTAAAGGAAAAGTTTTGGCGGGGGCACTGAGTTATAATAGATATCAGATGCCAATGTGGGTTGTGACCCAATCCACCCTGTAGAAATTTCCAGCTGAGTGATTGAGGATGGAATTGATTCAGGTCAGGACTGACATTCGGGGGATGTAATCTTCCAGAAATTTAGGAAACACTGGCCAGAAACATAGTAGGCATGGAATAAAAATGGACTGAAAGGGCACCTGGGTGGCCCAGTCAGTTAAGCATCCACCTAATTTCAGCTCAGGTCACAATCTCATGAGACTGAGCCCTGTGCTGGGTTCCATGATGGACATAGAGCCTGCCTGAGGTCCCCTCTCTCTCCCTCAGGTTGCCCTTCACCCCTGCTCCTGCTTTCTAAATAAATAAATAAATAAATATAAATAAATAAATAAATAAATAAATAAATAAATAAATAAATGGCATTTCCTCTCCACTGGAAAACTGACTGATAGCATAAATGAAGGAGAGTGATGGAAACCCCCTTATACCTCAGAAAAGACACAGTCTGATAAGACTATGTGTGCCCCGATAGCAGCTGGGTAGGGATCAGCAAGGAGTGTGCAGAATTAAAAACAGGTCAGGCAGAGAGGATTAAGGAGCAGTTTTAAGTAAATAATTAGAAATACCATGCCAGGCCACAAGGCCGCTCAAGAAGCAGATGTAGAAGAACACACAGCAAGTCTTGTAACATCGGCTTGGAACGCTGAAGGGAAATTAACTTTCTTTATTAAAAAACACCTAATACCTTTATAATTAAAAAATAAAAACATTAAAAGAGAAACATTTTTAAAAAATTAACTTTCCAAGTCTTCTAAAGCTGCTCTTAAGACTGAGCTAATGTATTTTATCCTCATTTGGAATTTGTGAGCCCACACCCATCACAGTACGAACAAGAAGAGACTTCCAAGGACTCCTTATCTCTACCCGAAAGCATCAAATGGGGGTGATACACTGCAGACTCCCAGAGCAGACACCCTAATAAATGACCCTCCCGTAAGAATTTGCCCAGAGGGACAGTGTGATGTTCTAAAGAACATAAATGGAATGATCCAAAGTTAACAGAATTCTGAGAAAGAATTATCACATTTTACCCATCTCCCACATATCAAGTTTCTTTTCCCCGTCTAGCTTTAAGAAAAAGAAAAGGGACCCTTTACCAATTGAAGGACAAAACCAAATACTATTTTATAAGTTCTTATTCACCATGACTGGTGATTAACAAACAGAAAAAAAGGTTTGCTTTTTACTTTTATGGAACAAATGAGGGCATATAAATTACCTCAAAATAATCGAAGCTGGCACATGAAAAAATAAAAGCAAATACTGGTTTATGTCACTTTTTAAGAAGGAAAGGAAAAGAAAACAAGGTTGTCAGAACCTGAAAATGAGAGAAACTGACTAAAAGCAGGTCCAGGGAAATAACTACAAAACAGATGGTGTATACTTCGATCTGTTTACCGTCAGGAAGTAGATGTCTCCCAAATTCTGACCACATGGCACTGTGGCTCCAAGAACGCGATTCCCTTGCTTAATTACGCTGCGATGTATATATTTCTGGGACTCAAACCTGGCCTTGCAGCCTGGAGGGAGAATCCCATGGCAGGCTGATGAGCCGATGTGCCTCTGGAAACTGAGCCATGTGTTAAAAATCAAACTGCTCTGTCTTGATTTGCACCAACTTTCCAGTCGGCCCGTCCTTAGCTCAAACCCATTCCCCTGCACTCAGGGGTCACGTGATATTGAGGCTGCTATTACTTGTGACTCTCAGGGCCATGGTCTCGGCACTGATGAGATGGAGGAGATTACCCGAGCAGTGACAGATGGAAGGATTCAGACCACCTAGGGGCACCTTGTACGTGGCATGTGGTCAGCATATCGAAGGCAGCCATGTGGGGATCGAGCGGAGTGGGTCACATTTCCAACACCGACAGTCGTCCCACTCTACGCCAGGCGCCCGCGCTGGATGCCAGGCCACCAGAGTGGGTACAACCAGGCACAGTCCTTCCCCTCCCAGGGTCTAACTCAAACGGCAGGGTGGATAGCAAACAACTAATCATTCCACAAATTTCAGTACCAATTCGTCCAGAGAAAAGACACAGGAGAGACTTTTATCCATGTGAGAAAAGGGTCAACCTCAGCTGCGGCGAAAGAAACCCCAAATCAAACCCCAACATTCCCACTCGGCCTTCAGACAAAGGGGGCGTTGAAACGCGGTCGCATACTGTGTTGCAGCTCTCAAACACGGTTCCGGGGCGTGTAAGTGGCACTGATGGGGCCACGGAAAGGACGACGTTTAGGGCACGAGAGCTGGAACAAGAAAGCAGAGCGTGGCCGGTTCCATCAGCCTCAGTTGGGAACGGTCACCTGGAGGAACCTCCACTTGTCACCACTCTGCCATGGGCACGAATGACTGAAAAATCAGCGAGTGTTAATTTGGGGGTGAAATCCTTGCAAGTAGGCAAATTCGCAAAGACAGAATCAGCGAGGAAGGAAGATGGGCCACAGGCTGCCGTGGTTAACGGTGACTGTCTCTGCGCAGGGCGGCCAGGTAAGGGAGACGCAGATGGGAGGGAAAATTCACTATCTAATGGGTATGCTTGTCTCCTTCTTTGATCTTCGTGTTGGGTGTGTTTAGTATGTACTCAAATAAAGGAACGGTTTCAGGAAACTGCAACAGCGACAAGACTCAGGGCCTGTAAGACTTCCTTCTGCCGTCTGTAGAAAGGGGATGATGTCATTTCCACCAGTGGGTAGTGGTGAGGCTTCAAGACCACTTAGGAAAAGGCTAGGCATTTGGTACAGAGGGGTATTTAAACCCCCTTCCCCACGCTCCCCCAGGCCTTGACCCCTAAGGTGAAAAGTCTTCCACTGTCCTTCTAGAGCCTTGGTGGGTTCCGTGACCATGGTCATACCCTACTCTTTCTTTTCTAACTGTGCCAGGCACTCTGCTTGCCTATTCAATATCCACACCTCCCTCCCTTTCTCTCTCCCTAAATAATAACAAACTCGGATTTTGTTTAGCACAGCAATGTGCCTCAGTTAAAAATATCCACCGCCCCAGAAATCTTCTACAGCCGCACGAATGGGGCGAGTGAGCCACTTCTGGCCAATGAGGCAAGCGAAAACCGTCCTGACATCCGTTCCCAAATAGAAAGCAAAAGTTCCGGAGGAGGCGGCATCTGGCCTTTCCCCCCTGCTTCCTGCCTGGAATGCAGACATGGCACCTGGAAGAGCAGCAGCCAGGAAGACAACCTTACGCTGCGAAAGGTGAGGAAGAAAAGGAAAACGGGCCTGGGTCTCGGACGAAGCCATCGGGCCCTATCAGTCCATCCTCAGTTATGGAGGAAGGAGAAAGCCCTCACTCTCTCAGGTTAGTGTGCTAGGTTTATCTCACAGGCACAGGTGAGATCGTCCTGAACGGATACTGCTTCCAGCAAAGGGATGTAGAGGGTCCTGGTCTGCCTTCCTCCCCTGCCTTCCTTCCAAGGTAACTCGACTCGGGCCACAACCCAGCCACCACCAGCATGTGCAGATGTCTCTCCTCAACCCCAGCCCCAAATACCACGGACTGATGGGCCTCAGATCCCCTTCTCTCAGGCTACCGCCTCCAGCCCTCCACCACGGATGGACTTCTCTTAATCCCTATTTTGGGTCCTGGTTACCACTCGCTCCACAAAACAAAGCCAGCCTCACGCCCAACCTTGACCTGTCCTTAACGGCTCGGTGCTTCAAATCCTCCATCTGTAAACTGGAACGACTGGGGGACTAGCTTCACACGGGGTGTGGTGAGGATTCTTCAACATCATCGGGCTTCCAGCCGCTTCACCGGGAAGAGAATGTGCTGACCAGGCGATGCCTCGATCCAGAGGGGCTTAGCAGTTAATCATGTCCTTGGACGCAGCTGCCTGGGTACACGTGTGTGCGCATGATCTTGGCAGTCTTGACTTGTTCTTAGTTTAAAACTATCAGCAGGGCTGTGGGCTTTGATGTGGCCACAGGAAGCTGGGCTTTTTAGGTTTATTCAACATACCATGCGAATGTCTCCTACGTGCCAGGCATGGTTCTAAGCAGTGAAGATAAACAGTGAACGAGCAGTCAAAAATCCCTGACTTCATGCTTGTGATGGCGTCGTGGGGGAAACAGAGAAGGAGCAAAGGGACAGAGGCACAGAATGAGGCCACGAGGGGCGGAGTGTGAAGCAAATGGAGCCAGGGAAGGTGCTAGAGCATGCACTAGGGGCAGGCTAGCGGGGAGCTTTCTAGGGAG
The DNA here is from genome assembly GCF_018350195.1 of Panthera tigris. NCBI lineage: Eukaryota > Metazoa > Chordata > Mammalia > Carnivora > Felidae > Panthera > Panthera tigris. Next base: position 1,828,150 of record NC_056674.1, read on the forward strand.
ATGGCATGCAGGCAGAGACCTCAAAGAAATAAGAGAAGGACAGGACCACCAGACTCGGCAAACAAAAATACGGGACGCCCAGTCGAAACGCACGCGCTACTGGGGACACGTTAACACTACGCAACGATTTGCTACATTGCCACCCCAGGACACCAGGGTCCCATGAGCCATGAAAGAAGGACCAAACATACACACACCACAGCAGGCAGCCATTCTGCCCAAGTGAAACTCAGGTATTGGCCCGAGAGGGGAGGAAACCTGTGTCCATACAAAGACTCGTATGCCAATGTTCACGGCTGCCCCAAAGCTCCCCCATGGCCAGACCTCTTTCCTCAACTCCTTTTTTATTTCATTTTAACGGTGGCAAAATACAGACAGCACAAAACTTACCATCTCAACTGTTTTTAAGTGTACAGCTCAGGGGTACTAAACACGTTCATGCTGTTGTGCAGCCATCAACACCCTCTGCCTCCCGGACGTCTTACAAAACTGAGGCCCTGTGCCCATTAAACGATGGCGGCCCATTCTTCCCTCCCCAGGCCCTGGAGCCCGCCATCCCTCTTTCTGTCTCTATGTATTTGGGTACTCTGAACCTCTCCGATAAATGCAAATATACAGTGTTAAGTCTTGTGTGGCTGGCCTACCGCACTCAGTGTCACGTCCGCGAGGTCCATCCGCGTTGTAACACGTGGCCGAACCTTTTCAGGGCTGGATAACGTCCACTATACGCACATCCCACATGCTGCTTATCCTTGGCCCGTCCACAGATGCTCAGGCCGCTTCCACATTTTGCTGATTGCAAATAACACTGCTGCACACGTGGGTGCACACACTTCTCTCTGCGTTCGTTTCCTGCTACTTTGGACACACACACACACCAAAAGAGAAACACCTGGGTCACTTGGTAATTCCACATTTGACTTTTTGAGGAACGGCCATACTGTGTCTCTCTCAGTTCTGAGCCTGGTGGTCCTCGCACCCAGCAAGCTCCAAGCCAACAGCAGCCATGCCCCCCTTCACCCCGACCCGGAGCTGCCCCTCAGCGCCTGTCTCACCCTCCCTTCAACCGCAGGATCATCCCTGGTCCCTTCCTCCCTCACCCAGCAAGCAGCCAAGCCCCCTTGCTTCCGGTCAGAAGTGCCTCCTCTCCTGCCCCTTTTCATCTCATCCTTTCCAGAACTGAGTTTCTGAATTTCTCTCAGATCCATCTATGTCTTCCTATTGCCACGGCTCCCAGCTGATCCTGTTGACTGCCAGGGCTCCACCTGCCCATGGCTTTTGCATAACTGAAAGCCAGCAGCCCCCCAAAGCCTTCCTGAACCTCCAGTTACTGCCAACCCATTATCCTGTTGGGTATTCAAGATGGCGCTGGTACATAATGAGCCTTCAAAAATATTAGCACCCGTATCTGTCCACTCATTCATCTCTCAAACATTACACTTGTGTATATATCTTAAGGAAATAAATATATAATATCCACATATATACCATCCATCTCTCATCTATCAAACGTTACACCCATGTATAGTCTTATGTAAACAAATATATAACATCCATGTATATATGTATCTGTGTGTGACATAGGTGTGTGAGAGAAAGATTCATAGAGAAAATGCTTAAAAATACTTGTTATGGTGGTATGATTGTGATAGTTTATTACAAGTATTTTTAAAGATTTTCTTTAACTTAAAAAAAAATCTTTACTTATATGCTACGAGAGACAGAGAGTATGAATCAGAGAGAGAGGGAGAGAGAATCCCAAGCAGGCTCCGTGCTGTCAGCGCAGAGCCCAACGTGGGGCTCGAATTCACAAACTGGGAGATCACAACCTGAGCTGAAATCAAGAGTTGGACATTCAGCTGACTAAGCCACCCAGGTGCCCCTAAAGATTTTTTTAAACTAAAAAAATAACACAAAATCTTTGAGAAACATCAAACCCCATAGAAATGTGGAGAGAAAAACTATGGAAATACCCCACACCCTCCCTGGCATTCCACAGAGCCAATCACAATTTTCTTGCTTTTTTCCTTCTTGAAATTTTTTTGTACAAAAGAGGATATATGCATGCGTGTGTGTGTACATGTGTACACATACACACGTAGTTTCTATTTTACAGGAAAGAAATCATATTCTATACATTGTACGGCCACTTTACTTTTCTTGTTTTTTGAACTGACAGTCTATCCCGTACAACTTTTTATCCCACAATGCCAACCACTAATATTTTTTTTCTTTTCAGAAATTTTCTTTGTGTGTACCAAAATGAGTAAATTACAGATAAATATACACATACACACATTTTAAAAACAGGATCAAATTCAGACTCTACATATTGTTTACCAATATGCACAAGCAGGGGAGGGACAGAGAGAGGGAGACACAGAATCCGAAGCAGGCTCTAGGCCCGAGCTGTCAGCACAGAGCCCAACGTGGGGCTCCAACTCATAAACCGTGAGATCATGACCCGAGCCGAAGTCAGATGCTCAACTGACTGAGCCACCCGGGTGCCCCTATTTTTCTCTTTTTGACTCAACCGTGTGTCCCGGACCACCTTCTGTGCCCAAATGCATGCAGCTCTGCATTAAACTGTCAGACAGCCGCTCACGACTTCACAGCAGGGAGGTAACACGATTTGTTCGGTCGTTCCTATATGGACGGACACACAAGAGTAGCAGTTGCCAACTACCTTGTGCGCTCCTGTGAGTCCTGTAGGACTAATTACGGGAAATAAGTTTTCTGTGTCAGGGGTTATGCATATTCAAAAAAAAAAATTTTTTTTTAAGATTTTATTTTTAAGTAATCTCCACATCCAACATGGGGCTCGAACTCAACCCCGAGATCAAGCGTCGCACGCTCTTCCAATGGAGCCAGCAGGGCACCCCAGATTCAAAATGTTGGTAAGTCCGACCAAACCCCCCTTCAGGAGGTCATGCCTTTAAAACACTCACTCACCGTGTATGAGAGCCCGGCCTTTAACGATATTTTAATTTTTGGATTTGTCTGGAAGTCTGGCATTGTGTTTTTTTGATGTGTGTTCCCTAACTGATCAAGAAGTTGAGGCTCTCCTGCTAACTCTCCTGGCCTTTTCTCTTTCTTCTGCCGTTCATCTATTTACCACTTCGCTCTCATGCCTCCACCGTGACATGGAGGTCCTGCCTCTCTCTGTGTCTAAACTTCCCTCCGGTCTTGTCTCCATCTCCCCTCTCTACGCAAACCCAACTTGCAAAGGATTAAAATCTAAAACATCAGAAACAGAATGTGACAAAATGGCCACGCTGGAGAGTCAGAGTGAAAACTGGCCCGCGCGGGATCTCAGGAGTGAAGTGTGCCAAACAGCCTTGAAGCTGGGGATTAAAGTCTTTCTTCCATCTGGAACCTGGCGTCTACAAAACAGTGACCACATTGTGAGCCTTCCCAGAAAGAGCGCCGCGTTGCCTGGCTACCCTGCAATGTATATATGGCTTGGCAGCTGGCCTGGCTTTGCAGCTCAGAGGAAAATTCCAGGGTGGGATGCAAGCTGAGGTTCCAAGGACAAATGGGCCGGAAGGTTTAACCCCTTCTTTTCAGAGCTCGAGCTGAGGGGCCTTCTGGGCCCAGGTCAGCTCGGCCAGGTGGTCAGATTTCCAGGCTCTTTGGTTTTGTTCTTTGCAGAACGGACTTGGCAAGACCCAACTTGAAGACAGGCTTCCAGAACCCATGAGGTCCACAACCCACCTGGCGCTCCCGGGACTCAGCATCTGGAAGAGGGTCTTCCTATTCAGTCACGTCCTGGCTCAGACACTCACTGAGCCCCAGAGCTTTGTGGCTCTGGGATGCAGGCCACTAACAGCTCTGGGCACAGGTCTCTACTCAGTAAACTGAGGGTGACCGGTCTTGGCTGGGCTGTGTTGAACATCCTACCAGAGTAGGAAGGTGACACGGAAATGCCCTGCCTCCGTTCCCTCCTCCTCTTCTTTTTAGCGTCCTTACGAATGGTCTGCCCTCCTCCCGCAGACCCTCATAGGTCAGTGACACCACACCCTATTCATTCTGTCTACATCTTTGCTATGGTTTCCAGCAGAGTGTTCAAGAAGGCATTTACAAGGCCCGCGAGGTTCTGCCTCCCAGCTCCCGCCGCTCCCCAGGCTCTGGCCTTGTTGGTCTTCATCTGGGTCTTTGATCACACCAAGGTAATTCCCGCCTCCAAGCCACCCTCCGATCAGATCAGGGCGGGCTGCTTCCCATACCGCAGGGGCTCACATGAAATACCATCTCCTCAAAGAGGCATTCCCAATTGTTCCATCTCAAATGCAGCTAAATCCAAGCTTCCAAACCTGCCCTCAACCCCAGACACTCAACCCCAGACGCTCAACCCCAGACCTTCACTGAGCTCCCTGAAGATGCTACCCCACCGCCCCCCATGCATTCTGTAGATCCCCAATTCCACCCCACCCCGACACTGGGTTACTCACTGAATTATCTCGTACTCATCGAATCGGGTGCCTGTTGGTTTGCTCGCCCGACAAGCACTCCCCTTTATTTTGGTCATCAAGCTTCCTATTTCATTTGAGGGGCCAGGCCACCCCTACTCTCAGCCCTTTGCGGTGAGTGGGAATGACATCACTTCTGATCTAGGAATGGATACAGGTCTCAGGTCTGTGCAACCCAACCAGCATCTCAGGGACTGACTCACGGATGGGCCCGGAACTTCAGTAGAATTACTGGGAGAGAGGCACTCCGTCTCCACTGCTGCAATGGCAAGCGGCACCCACGCCTGGAGCTGTTGGTAGCATCTTCACCATCTTGAGGGGAGAGCCTATGGCAGAATGAAGCCCGATCAGAGGAAAGCAGGTCCCAGAGACTGAGAAATGAAGATCTCATCTTAATGACATCTCTTGAAATGCTAGATCCAGCCGTACCTGAAGCACTCTGAACTTTACAGATAGGGAGACAAGACATTCCCACTCACTTTGTTTAAACCAACTTGAATTTATTTTTCTGTCACTTAGATAGGAAATGTGTGTGACAGATAAAACCCCTATCTTAAGCCCTTGTCCCCACTCAGTTTGAAAACATTAAAGTCATCCCTGACTCTCCCCCCTTCTCCGTCCCCCACATTCAAAGACCTGCCATGTCTTGTGACGTCTACCTCATAAATGTGCCTTCCGCCTCTCGTATCCTCCATGCTTCTGTCTCCATTTACCACCCTTCACACAGACACGTGTCCCAAGTCTCTAGTCCACTCCACCGTTATGTCTCCTCTGCTTTCTTGCCTCCACGTTGGCTCTCTCCATTCCAACATCCAATCTCAAAAGGGACATCCTTCCAAAACACCAACCTAACGCCCCCTCGCGCTTAGTGACGCGTCTTCAGTGACAAGAGACAGAAACACTAATTGCTAAAGCAAAACCAAACAAACAGAAATAAAAGTTGTGTACTGAATTGAGTAACTGAAAAGCCCAGGGGTGGTTGGCTTCAGGCGTAAATTGACCCGGATTCTTAAAAAATCTTGATCAGGGATCCATCCCTCTCCATCCCTAGGCTTTTCCCACAAAGCTTTGAGTGCTGCCCCTCATTGGCCCAGATGGAGTCACATGTCCATCCCGGAGCAAATTACAGTGGTTTCTATTAACCAGGTACAGATCCCAGGAGTCCCATACATTGAGGGGGGTGGGAGGGGGGTTATCCAAAAGGAGAAGGGGGTTTTGTTGGTTAAAGAGTGTGAGTATCGGATAAGCACCACCTTACATCCATCCAAAGTGTACCACTACCTTTGAGATCAAGTTCAAGCTCCACAAGACCCCCTGTGGTTTCCTCTGCACCTACGTACACCCTGCCTTCCCCAACAACTACCACCTCTACACACCAGCTGCAAAAAACCACTCTGGGTTTCCTCAACCCTCTCATCCCCAGACTTCTGCATATGTCTACTCAACCCTGTGCTCGCCCCTCCCCTGCTCCTCTTTTCAATCATTTCCTGCTCAGCTTTGAGGCCTCAAAGGTTATTGCTTCCAGGAAGGAGATCCCGAGACCCCACAAATGAGATCTGGTTCCTCCTTGTTTCTTTGGGGATATTAACCCTACCCCTTATTTTGGGGACTGTTTCTCCTCTACCCATATTCCCACCAAAGGTGACCTACTATAACATTATTCTCTGTGCCCTGGGCACCGGGTGAGTGTGTGGCACACCTCAGGCCAGTTCAGAGCCGTCTAAGGACAAGGCGAGTAAGACTCATCCTTGCAGACGGGTAACCTAGGAATAGCACCGTTCTGACCTCATGGGGAAGATGTGCGTGACAGTCTGATGCCAACATGCAGATTCAAGTGGTAGAAGAGACAGCTGCTGGCTGCATTCCACCACCCTGAGGACAGCTACACTCCTTCCCCCCTCTGGGATTTGGTTACAGGAGCCAAGAAATTCCCCCTTTGCCTAAACTAGTTTGAGCTGTTTCTGAGATCCAGTCCTGTGTGAGGCTCCAAGCTGACAGTGTAAAGCCTGCTTGGGATTCTCTCTCTCCCTCTCTCTCTGCACCTCCCACATGTTCTCTCTCTTTCTCTCTCTCAAAATAAATAAATAAAATGTGAAGAAAAAAAAAAAAAAACAGAAACAAATTGAATTCCAGAGATGCAACACAATATATGGTGGTTAAGGAATGCTATACGGCCTCAACTCCATTAATTATTTTCAATGTGTCTGTAAACAAGTCATTTAACCTCTCTGTACCTCCATATTTTCATGTGGGAAGCAGTGGTGATGATTAAAAAAAAAGTATGACCTCATAGGATTGTAGAGGATAAAGTAAGAAAATCTATACAAAGCACACAAACTGTGTTTCGCGTTTAGGCAGCCCCAAATAAGCATGAACTATGAATAGACCCACTTGCTGAACATTGCACAGAAAGAAGTAAGCAGAAATATTTGCTACTCCACTAGAAATGTGTGAGTGTAGACGGAAAACACGAAAGCGGATCTGAATGAGGCCGGCGGGTGTGTTTCGCTATCTGAACACACATGCATGCCTCACTTTTCTCATCATAGCTACTATGCATCCCACCCCATATGCTGTCTTTGCCGGCCAAGCACTCACTCCATCTCTTCTGAGACTAGCTCTTCTCTTACTCTCTTGTCATATGGTTCAGGTGGGGCTGATCCCCACCCTGCTGACTCCAGGAGCGGCCAAGGACCCAGGTCTGGCCCACAGCGCGGTAGGTCCTTTTGGCCTCAGTGATTAGTTCAGGGATGGGCATATCACCCAAGTAAGGGCACAAGGGAATGAATACCAGAAGGTGAGGATTACTGGGGGCTACCGTGGAGGCTGGGTCACTAGAGCACAGTCACGGAGGTAGGAAGAAGGTTGGAGGAGAGCATCGCCATGGAGGTCCAGTGAAGCTGGGTCAGTGGTGCATCTTGACTTGGTTAAGGAGAGGATAAGTTGTCAAGTACTTCTGAGAGCTGTCAGTGCAGTGGCCTTTCCGTGGGACAGTGTAGGTGAGAAGCAGAGGCCTGATGGGAAGGAAGTGAGGAGAGAAAGCCGTGTGGATGTGGGGGGAGGGTGCCTGTGAGGAGGGATGCCCTTGACCAGAGAGGGGAATGGGATCCAAGGCGGGGAGGGTGGCCTCAGGGAGGAGCGCAGCAGTCCCCGCAGAGGAACAAGTGAGGGGAGACACCGGGGCCCAGATGCAGGTGTGAAGGCAGTGTTGGAAGGAGATGGTAGGCCCCTTGTGATCCGCACAGTACGTGAGAAGAAGGTTGTGGCACCACGTGCAGCACCAAACAGCCACGTCCTGAACAGTGGGCTTCTACTAGTGCAACTCGTTCCTCCCAAACCACGCGGTTCAAATCCTGGCTCTGCTGTGTACTAGCTCTGGGACAAACTACCTCTCCCTTTCCTGATTCAGTTTCCCTACATGAAAAATGAAACACAAACAACAACAACAACAACAAAAAACCAAAGAACCAATCTCTGGAAGTATCCAACCAAAAGCTTACTGTGAGCACCCACTGTAACACGGCTCAGCTCACCTGCTTATCTTGGATGAATATTACTCATTGCTTACAATGAGACCGTATTCAAAGCAACTCAAGAAGAAAGCTTGAGCTGAGTAAGCTGGAAGGTAGCAGCTTACAAAAGGAGTATGTCCCCGGCCTTATTTTTTAAAATGTATTTACTTTTTTTAGTAATCTCTATGCCCAACGTGGGGCTCAAATTTACGACCCTGAGATCAAGTGCACATGCTCTTCCCACTGAGCCAGCCAGGCGCCCCTGTCCCTCACTTGTTGTAGGTTATTATGATTATATTATATTAATCTTATAACATACAATGAAATATGTATCACGATATTATATATGGCAATCTCATACATAACTATGTATGAATACAATTTCACGTATAAGTGTAAAGCAATAAATACTAATAATATATAATAACTGTGTTGTAGATCATCCATCACTTATTGTAGCATCCACAACACGGGCCCTGCACCAGTTTACCCAGTAAAATAAGGATTGGGAGGAATATGCTGGCAGAGAAATAATTAAGAGTGAACTGGGTATTTATTGACTATTGAAGATGGAGATACAATATACAATCATCTTTCGGTGAAAGCTAGTGAAAGCCTTTCTCCTACAAGTCTGGGTAAGTGTCCTGGAAGACAGAAAGCACAGCATTATTTCCAGTGTATTCCTTTCACTTCATGCCTTAACCTTGATTTGTCAGAGCAGATCTGGCCCCTTTACTCCCTCCTGCTCTAAGCAGTCTTTCTAATTGTCTCCTGGTTTGGGGTCCCAAGGGTTTTCTCAGCCCAAGACAATGGGCCTCGGTGAGACTGGGGGGCAGGGGAGAGATATGCTATTCATCTGGAGAGTGCCTCTCATCACTGGCGCCTCTCTGGGAAATTGCTTCTCTTAAACAATCGGCCTTTCTTCTGTCTTTCTTCCCTGCCTTGGGGGGCGTGCGTGCCTCCAGGGTTACAAGTAACTTCATTTGAAGGCCACAGCTCTAATGACCTTCAGGTCTTGGATTGATCTGGAGCCTCCAGCCCTCTGGCCCACTCATTCTCTCCTGGGACACTCCCAGGCTGCCACACCAGACTGAGGGACGCCAGGAGCCTCCTTTCCTTAATCCCCCCAGCTGGGGCTGGAGGCCCTTGCTACGGGTGGCCGGAAGAAAGCTTGTTCCCCCAATCCATTGGTCTTGCAACCTCAGGCAAGCCCCCTGTCCTGTACACTGTCCCTGATCCTGTACAGGATCTGTACACAGGCGGGATCTCAGGGATGCAATCCACCTATAAAGGGAAAGATAGTTACTGTTTTCATACCAGGAATGGAGGAGGCCTCGACTCTATTAAAGTGTGTCAGGAAGCAGGTAAGCACAGACCCACTTGTAAATGTTTTCATATCCAGGAATGGGGTAGACAGAGACTCTGCCTCTGCTCTCATCCACGTTCAGGACAGGTGACCCAGTAAAGCCTGTCTCTGGCAGCAGGGAGAAGGATTCAGGCAAAACCCGGAACTTCCTATATCCCCCTTTTTGGCCCCAGAATCCTGCAGAGCAGAGGAGGGGAGCAGGTAGAGAGGGGCAGAAGGGTCTCACCCCATGCACCCTACAAATCAAAGAGCAAGAAGGCTCCCAATTCCCAGGCCTGGTACAGAGCCCTCTGGGGCCCCAGGAGCCATAGTCTATCCCTCAGACGCCATAGTACAGGTCAGTGACAGGTGGTTCCCCTCTGGAAGCCCCTGTTCTCCCTCCCTAGTGCCGACTACAGGAATTCAGAGACTCTGCCTGGGACAGTCTGGTGTAAACTATAAATACAATTCTATCAGACACCCAACAATGGGGCTCATGCAACAAGTATCTTACATACCCACGTCCCAGGCACTGTGCTAAGTTCTGGGGAGTCACCGGAGCTCATGAAGATTTGTTCCTTTTCTCCTGGGGGGGGGGCGGACCAGGGAATGGGGGCTCTGACAAGGTCAAGACAACTTTTAAAATTAATGGCAACGGGCAATGGTTTCTTGGATGTGACACCAAAAACACAGGCGAGGAAGGCAAAAGCAAGCAACAAACTTGAAAACTTGCGCACAGCAAAGGAAACCATCAACAACATGAAAGGGCATATGGAATGGGAGGCAATGTTTGCAAATGGTAGAGCCAACGAGGGGTTAATATTCAAAGCATATGCAAAGAGCCTCTAAATTCAACAATAAAGGAGCCAAAGACTTCAGATGCTTCTCTGAGGATGATGATACGAATGGCCAACAAGTACTTAAATAGGTGCTCAACAGGACTGATCATCAGAGAATGCAAACCAAACCCACAATGAGATGTCCTCTCACATCCATTAGGATGGTGATTACAAAAAAAAAAAAAAAAAAAAAAAGGAAAAAGAACACAACAGAAAAAAAAAAAAAAAAGAAACCAGTGTCATCAACGATGTGGAGGAAATGGAACACGTGTACACTGTTGGTGGCATTCCAAAATGGTGGGACTGCAATGGAAAACAGTAGGGAGGTCCCTCCGAAAAAGAAAAGAGAAGGACCCTATGATCCAGCAATCCCATTTCTGGGCATACACCCAAAAAAATTGACAGCTGGGTCTCCAAGAGGTATTTGCACACCCATGTTCTCAGCAACGTTTTTCACAGGGGCCAAGAGGCTGAAGCCACACGGATGTGAAGAAGCAAAATGTGGTCCATCCATACAATGGAGTATTATGCACCCTTCAAAGAGAAGGCAATCCTGCCACCTGCTATAACATAAACGAACCTCCAGGATATGATGTTAACTGAAAAAGACCCTGTCACAAAAAGACAAATATTGTATGATTCCACTTCTGTGAGGTTCTTAGGGCATTCACATTAATACAACTAAGAGAAGAACACTGTTTACCAGGAGCTGAGGGAAGGGGGCAATGCAGAGTTGTTGTTTCATTGGTACAGAATTTCAGATTTGCACGATAAAAAAGTTCCGGAGACTTGTGTCTCACAACAGTGTTGAATACACCACTGGGTTGTACACTGAAAAATGTTTAAGATGGTAAACTTTATGTTCTGTGTGTTTTACCCCAATTTTAAAAATGGAGATAATAAAACAGGGTAACCTGCTGGTTCCTTGGGAATTTCTACATAGGAGAGGCTTCAGAAGGGTGAGGAGGGATCTTGTAGCTGGTTTGTGTATCACTCTATAAATAACCTGGAGAAGACCTCAGTTATCCACATCCAAGAATGGGTATTAATTGTGGGGCTGGGGCCACATAGGAGGTGACACCCATTTTTGGAGGGCATAAGGGACTATTATTCCAGCTGGAGTTTTTGGGAAAAGACCCCTCTGAAGAGACAACACTTAAGCCAAAGCCTCCGGGCTGGCGTAAGGGTCTTATAAGGGCGAGAGGCCATAGGGACATTGCAATCTGTAGCAACGGCTACAACCATCACTTCCATTGTTCTTAACTGCGTTGTCAGTTCCCAGAGACTGTAGCTATGGTGCGCATTGCCAGGATAAATCCTTTAACCAGACAATGTCCCCTTGCATGGAGCAGGGCAGGCGAAGCAGGCTCCTCGGGGGAACAAAAGCATGGCTTGCAGCACTCGCCAATGCCCACCGTGTAAATCCTCCCACTGTGGCTGATTTCAAGCTAACAAGGTCGCGTCACTGAAGATGCGGCTGGAAAGAGACGAGCTCCAGGAGCTCTTCTGAGCCCATGCAGGCCAGCACCAGCCTGCCACTGGGACTTCTCTTATTCTGGGCGGGATCAGGGAAAGTCTCCCAGAAGAAGGGTCCTGAAAAGTGGAGACAGAACCGGGAAGGACAGGCAATGGGAAGGAAGGGGTTTCAGGCTAAGAGCTCCATAGCTCCCAGTCTGGCCCTCAAGAGTGGCCTCCAAGAAGGGCAGTGTGACAAACGTGGGGAGTGGAAACCCGGTCTGCCTTCTTTTTTTTTTTTTTCTTTTTTTGTAATTGTGGTGAAATGCACGTGGTGTAAAATTTTACTGTCTTAATAATTTTTAAGTGTACAGTTCAATAGCGTTAAGTACTTCCACGTTGTTGGGTAGCTGTCCCCACTACCCATGCCCAAACTCTTCATCCTGCGAAACAGAAACTGTGGCCCCATTAAAAACCAACTCCCCGTTTCCCCCTGCCCCAGCCCCTGGTGCCTGCCTTCCTACTTTCTGTCTCTATGAATGTGACTCCTCCAGGTACCTCCTAAAAGTGGGCTCATGCAGTAGTTATCTTTTTTGTGACTGGCTTATTTCTCTCAGCGTGATGTCCTCCGGGTCCATTCACGTTGTGGCACCTGCCAGAATTTCCCTCCTTTGGAAGGCTGGAGAGTATTCCATTTGTACGGACAGACTACATTTTGTTTCTCCATCCATTCATCAACGGACACTTGGGTTGCTTCTGACTCTTGATTTTGTGAGTAATATTGCTGAGAACATTGGTGTGCAAATGTCTGAGACACTACTTTTAATCCTTTTGGGTCTATAGCCAGAAGTAGAATGGGTGGGTAGAGACCCAGCCTGTTTCTCACATTACTCTTGCCCCAGCATAATGTCTGGCACTCACAAGGGTCTTGGGAGATACCGAACCATGCCTAGAAAAAGGTCTTAGGAAGAATCCTCCTACGCTGGCACTGGGCATCCAGCATCCACCAAGAACTCCATAGAAGTTACGTCATTTAAAGTAGGACCTGTCAGGATGCCCATTCCACAGGGGTTCAGAGAAGTGAGACCAGTGGAGTGGAGGGGCTGCAAAAGAAACAGGATTTATGGGCAGAGCCTGGCTCTACTGGAACGTCCAATAAATGCTGAGGGGGGTGGTCTTCATCCCAAGGGCTGCTGACTGCTTTTCAGCAAGGAGGGCGATGTTAACACATTTTTGTCCAGTGCAGACCCTTCTGACTGTAAGCAAAGCGCATCAGATGCCACTCAAGTCCAAAGTGACCTGGAGTTAATGTGTGGTCACAGAGACGGGGGAGAAGAGGAATGGTTTGAAAGACATCGGCGAGGACAGTTGGGCACAACTTAATGCACAAGATCTGGGCTCCCCAGTTCCCACCTTGCGTATAACCACATGGCTGACCCGTGACCCTTCCCTAAAAATGGGACCACATTTACATAGGGATGTTTAGCAGTTGCTGGGCAGGGATCTCCTCAAGGGAGGGCCAGCCACGTGTTACCCCATTTGCTGAGCCTGCAGATGTGTCCTTGGATCAAATGACAGCTGTGGGGGCGGACAGGGCTAAGGGCAGGAAGAACAGAGCCTGGACTTAATCCGCCACAGTTGTTCTGGCTTTGAAAGGAATATGTTGTCCAGGCTGGCCTATCTCTTGTCTCTTTTACAGAAGATTGTTCTATTCTTCCCATGCTAAACGGAATATGTGCCCACTGCAACTACTTTGGAAATTGCATGCACACATATGTACATATATACATACATGGAAAAAAATTAAAACTACCCACAAGAGTAACCAGAGATGAGTTTTGGAAACATTTTGGAATATTTTCACACATTACCTTCCCAGTGAAAATATATTCATAAAACCACTTGTAATGAAATTGTGAGGATGTTATTCATTCGGCAATTTTTACCAGAGTGCCTACTTGTGCAAAGCACTGTTTCAGGTGCTAGGGATACCACGGCTTACAAAACAGCAAAAATTGAGCCCCTGACTTTGTGGAGTTGACACGCGTTGTGTCCACTTTGTGCTTCCCACTTTTTCCTTTTTCAGGAACATATGCCCCTGTTCTCACCAAACACCTTGCGCTCCCCACCACCCCATCCCCCCGCCCCTGGGCGGACATCTGGCAACGTCTGGGGAAGAGTTTGGCCACACAACTGGGGGTGGCCAGTGCTCCTGGCATTTAAAGGGCAGTGCTCCTGGCACTTAACGAGTGGAGGCCAGGGATGCTGCTGGCCTCCCCACTGCCACACACACCAAAGAATAATCAGACATCAGTGTCAGAGGCGCTGATGTTGGGAAACCCAGCTCTGTAGGTACCTCAACATACACACCCACAATATTCTTAGCCATCATCTGTTTATAACTCACAGTGAGTTATACTGTATCATAGTTGGAAAAAATGTACAAACACAGCTTTAAGGTGAGTTCAATTGCCTCTCTTCACTTCGTACTATGGAGAGTTTATTGTTCCCCTAAACCCTCCTAAGTGGAAATTAAAGAGCCTCTTCTGCCTCAAAGCCTAATGGTTTTTAATAACGGAGCTTCTTCTTCTTCTTCTTCTTTTTTTTTTTTTCTAATAGCAATTGGAGCGGGGGGTGTTGGTCGGTTTGAAGTAAGGGAGTTGTAAAATCTTACTTGTGTGGGGAATCAATCGGAGGGTGGGCAGGAATGGAAGCAGGGATACCATCAGGAGACTGATGACGTAATCCAGGAGAAAGATGAGGGTGGAATGGGCCAGGGGGCCCCGCAAAGGAGGTGGAGAGATCTTGTCTGAAGACGGTGTTTTGAGGCATAATGGACAGGACTTTGTGGCTTGTGGTATACGGGGACTGTGGTCAGGGGGACAGGTGCACTGATATCCATGCTTCTGCCTTACAACTATGACAGGCATTCCCATTCCCAAGAGATGTGTAGGCTAATGACCTGCCAAGATTTTACTCCTGAGTAAAAACATCACTTCCTTCCAGGGAAAGAAGGCCAGATCAGCCAGGACAGGTTCGGGAGCAGTGTGGGGTCATTTCTACTCCTTTCCTTCCCCTAAACTCCCCTACTGAAGGAGGATTAGGGCCTCCAGGAGGCACATTTGGGGAGAATACCGGAAATGGGCAGGAACAAATCTCTCCTGGAAACGTGAGCCTGGGCTACCCGTCCATTCCCCGGGTCACAAAAGGGGCCAGGTTCCTGTTGCCAAGCCACCTGGACTTGAACTACCGGGGGATTTCCGCCATGCCGTTGGTCAGCTCTGTACCCGGGCATCCCAGCTGATGTTGAAGACTGGGCTGGAGGCAGGCTACATAGAGGCAGGGAGACCACTAAGGAGGTGATTCACTAATGGAAAACGTTCTCCTTGCGCTGTTCTAACTCAGCGAACAAAACACACTGAAATTTCTGCCCTCATGGAACTCACATTCTAGCGTGGCTTTTCTCAACCTGGAGGGACTGACATTCTGGGCTGGATGATCTTTGTTGTAGGGGTCCGCTCTGTGCTTTGTAGGGTGTTCAGCAGCGTCCCTGGTCTCCACCACTAGATGCCAGCAGCATCCCCCACCCCCAAGTTCGGACAACCAAAAATGTCTCCAGACATTGTCAAATGCCCCACAGGCAGAACATTGCCTCAAGTCGATAATCCCTGTTCTAACAGGATTTAGGACTAACAGGAGAGGACAGCCAAAAAAGATAAATGGAATCATTCAGGAAATTATACAGTGTTCTAGCAAGTGATATGTGAGCCTGTTAAAGATGGTACAGAATGCTAGGCAGCGTTAAAGGAAAAATTATTCAGGGCACTTTTTTCCAGTTTTATTGAGATATAATTGACGTATAACATTGTGTAAGGTGTACGATGTGTGGATTTGACACATTTATATACTTCAACATGATTACCAGCACAGCTAACACCTCCACCCTTCATGACGCTTGTTAAAGACGGTAAAGATTTTTTATAGGATATATATATTTTTTAAGTTTATTTGTTTATTTTGGAAAAGACAGCGAGAGAGAGAATCCCAAGCAGGCTCCCTGCTGTCAGCGCATGGGGCCTGATGTGGGGGCTCAATCTCATGAACCATGAGATCGTGACCTGAGCCGAAATCAAGAGTTGGGACTCTCAACCGACTGAGCCACCCAGGCACCCCAAAGATGGTAAAGAAGATTTTATTCAAGAGAGCTGCTACAATGGGCTTTCAAAGTAGGGGCTACTACAGTAGGGGAGAGAGATCAGGATCAACTCTGAATATAATAAGGAAAAGTGGAGATTTACAGCCAGGGATGGGTGAAAAATTATGAAGAAGTAGGTAAATTCTTTACTAAATTGACCTAATAGGATTCTTGCTGAAGGTAGGCCAGGGTGATACAAGTCTGAAAGTGATCAGACCAATGACAGGGAAGTTTTGCCAAACTGACTCAGGCCAAGGACAGAGTGGAAGGCTGGGGAACCCAGTCAGGAAGCCTGAGTAGAGTTAGGTCAAGGAAGGGGCCTCATCAGTGGAAGGGAGAAGGTGCTGCATTTTTGAACAGGGAAGTCAGGACAAGCCTTGTTGAGGAGGCCAAGAGTTGGCAAAGGAATTGCATTGACTCTGTAGATTGTTTTGGGTCATACGGACATTTTAACAATATTAATTCTTCCGATCCATGAATGTGGGATATTTCTCCATTCATTTGTGTCTTCTATGGTTTATGTTTGGTTTTCAGTGTAGAGAACTTTTACTTGCCTTGTTAAATGCATTTCTAAGTATTTTATTGGTTTTGATGCTATCACAAATGGGATTATTTTCTTTCTTCTTCAGATAATTCATCGTTAGTGTACAGAAATGCCACTGACTTTTGTATATTGATTTTATATCCCACAACTTTACTGACTTTGTTAATCTGTTCTAGCAGTTTTTTGGTGGAGTCTTAGGGTTTTTTACATATCTCAACAAAACTGAAAAGAATAAAATACAAAGTATTAAAAAGAAAGAGTTGACAAAAGATGAGAAAAGCTGGGGATGAAGAAAAAGGGGGTGCTTAGAGAGAAGCAGAGGGGAGGAGGCCAGACGGAAGAAGGTGTATTTGAAGGTGGAGCCCATAAATTTTCTGTTACAAGAGGTGTGAGGAGTAGTCAGAGATGTTTCTGGCTCTGTGGCTTGGAAACTGGATGGATGGAGGCCCATTTGCTGAGCTGGGAATTGCTGGAAGAAGGTCCTGTCTGAAAAAGACCTGATCGGATTTCTTACAAGCTTTGCACTTCAGGTGCTCAATGCCATCCAAGCACCAAGGCCCAGGAGTCAACTAACTCTGATCAGAGGTCTGGGCTGGAGAAAGAGGCGGCCATGGGAGAGGATGGGAGAGGATGAGCAAAGCTTGGATTAGGATGAGGTGAGTGAGGCATTGCCCTCATAGGCTGAAAGTTCAGGAATTGAGATAAAGAACATTTTAGTGGATTGTTTTTTAAAAAATCAAAATGAATGCCAAAGAATCCATAGTGAACAAAATACAAAACTTTTAGATTTTTAAAATCTTAATTTCACTAAAATTCTAGATTTAAAATTTTTAATTTCATTTAAATTTTTGATTCTAATATTTAATTTAATTAAAAATTTTGATTTGTGATTTTAAAACTTAATTTTTTTTAAAGAATTCTAAAGACAGTGTCAGTAACAGTGCCATGCCACGTTATGTCAGAGCTTGAGGGTAACGGAAAAATCAGCAATGCCAGATGGCCTCATTTAAAATGTTGGTACCGTTCATCACAGATTGTTTTGCATTCATTTTGATTCTTTAAAATGCTGCATTCAGGGGCACCTGGATGGCTCAGTCGGTTAAGCGTCTGACTCTTGGTTTTGGCTCAGGTCACTATCTCGTGGTTCATGAGTTCGAGCCCTGCGTCGGGATGCAGAACTTTCTTGGGATTTTCTCTCTTTTTCTGCCCCCCCCCCCAAATAAATAAATAAACTTAAAAAAAACTTTGTTTAAAAAAATAAATAAATAAAACGTTGCATTCAAACATTATTTATCTTTGGCACTGAGTTTTTTGGTGTCTCCTTAAATTTTGGGGGATTCACCTTATGCAAGCCTAGACCCTGAGGCTGTGTGAAGTGGAAAGCACTGGTTCTGGCCATATGCAATTCACCATATTGGTGTTTATTTTCCAAGGGAGAGGACAGGACAGTAGGGAGAAACAATCTGAGGCTAATTACATCCTGAGGCAAAGGCTACTACCACATGATTTCACCATAGGTTCACTATTCTCCAGTCTACCTCTGCTCAAGGAACATTAAATTCCCCAAGTTGATACTGTGTTAGGTAGGAGGGGCAGGCAAGCAATGAATGGGCAATCTGGAATATAGAGAATTTTTTTTTACAATCAATCTTTCTTTCTTTCTTTCTTTCTTTCTTTCTTTCTTTCTTTCTTTCTTTCTTTCTTTCTTTCTTAATGTTCATTTATTTAAGAGAAAGCCAGCATGAGCAGGGGAGGTGCAGATAGAGGGAAAGAGAGAATCCCAAGTAGGCTCCACAATGTCAGCGCAGAGCCCACGTGGGGCTCAATCCCACAAACCATGTGATCATGACCTCAGCCTACATTAAGAGTCAGACACACAACCAATTGAGACACCCAGGCACCCCAGAATATAAAGACTTAGGTGAAATGAATTTTGCTCATAGGGAGAACTTGTGGCATCTGTCCAAAAACCAGGGGTAATACTTTGTCACTCCTACTGGAGGAAAGAGACATATTCCGAGGAAAGCACAGAAAACTTAGAAATGCAAGAATAGGGGTGCCAGGGTGGCTCAGTTGGTTGAGCGTCCAACTTCAATTCAGGTCATAATCTCATGGTTCCTGAGTTCTAGCCCAGCATCAGGCTTTGTGCTGACAGCTCGGAGCCTGGAGCCTGCTTTAGATTCTGGGTCTCCCTCCCTCTCTGCCCCTCCCCCACTCATGCTCTGTCTCTCTCTGTTTCAAAAATAAATAAACATTAAAAAACTAAACACACACACACACACACACACACACACACACACACAATCCCACAATAAGACTACTACTCTGTTACTCTGTTATGGGCTGAATTATATCCCCTGAGTTCATATGTTGAAGTCCTAACCCCAGGATCTTAGAATGAAACTATACTGGAAGATAGGACCCTTCAAGAGACAGTTAAGGTAAAATGAGGTCATTAGAGTAAACCCTAATCCAATCTGCCTACTATCCCTATAAGAGGAAATTTGCATATACACAGGGACAGGGGAAAGACACTATCTACAGGCCAAGGAGAAAGAAGGCCTCAAGAGAAACTGACCCTGTAGACACCTTGATCTTGGACTTCTAGTCTCCAGAATTGCACAAAAATAGATTTCTACCATGGTGGTGCTCTGTTATGGCAACCCTAGCAGACGAATACAATTCAGTATGTGAAATAAAAGGTCAATGCTGAACTCATTTTTTTTACCATAATGGGGGAGTACAAGGCTGGTTGGGTCACCTCTGTACAGAATCGACTGACTTTATACAGAATTTGGAGCTCAGGGTTTGGCAGGCCTTCTGGGACACAACCAGGTTGACATCATCTACAGGACCGTGGTCTCTCAAGTGAGACCCCTATTGATTGGTTGGCACTTATAGGCGTGTTTATCAGAGTGAGTCCATCCTTGATGAGCTCTTTCAGTGGCTGACTTTCCAAAGTAAAGTGCTGACACTGATTGTTTGGCTTGCAAAAAGTGCATTCTCTGAGGCGAGTTTTCACCGATCGGTTGAATGGGTTTAAAACTGATTCTGGTGGCTGTTTGTTTCCCTGGCTGGGGACCAACGCGTCTTTTCCCAACTTGTGGGAACTTCCTTATTCTCAACTTGTTTGATGATGACTCTGGCCCCACAAGACTGTCAGCTCAATGAAAAGAGGAACATGATCTGAATTGCTTATCGTGTCTAGAACACGACTGGTATAGATGAAATACTCAATGTTGGAGACGATTATTATTCCTCGCTCAGTATGCCTTCCTGGGAGTCACCATCTAGGCTCCTTGAACGAGAATGGGAGAATGGCCTAGTCAAAGGATGTGCACATCTTCAGCTTTGATATCTAAAAGCAAAAGAAGACAAGCTAGAAGGAGAAAGTAGAGCCAGGAAACCAAGGGAACAGAGGGTCAAAGAAGGCACTAGAAGAAAGTGTTTTTAAGAAAGACAAAGAGGTCAATTGTGTAGATGGCCATGGTGAAGCCACATAACCTGAGGACACAGAAGTGACCACTAGACCTAACAACATAGTAGGTTTTGAGCAGAGCAATTTCAGGGGTGTGGGGTGAATGGAAGGCTATTCAGAAGGAACTGGTGTGAGAATGTGTTCTAAAATATAGTATATCAACAGGAAATGTGAGGTGCAGCAAGGCCAACAGATCAGAAGATGACTGTCATTAAAAAGATAGTTTGTGGGGCTCCTGGGTGGCTCAGTCGGTTAAGCGTCCAACTTCAGCTCGGGTCACGATCTCGTGGTCCGCGAGTTCGAGTCCCGCATCAGGCTCTGGGCTGATGGCTCAGAGCCTAGAGCCTGCTTCCGATTCTGTGTCTCCCTCTCTCTCTGCCCCTCCCCCGTTCATGCTCTGTCTCTCTCTGTCTCAAAAATAAATAAACGTTAAAAAAAATTAAAAAAAAAAAAAAGATAGTTTGTTGGGGCACCTGGCTGGCCCAGTTGGAGGAACATGCAACTCTTGATCTTGGGGTTGAGTTTGAGCCCCATTGCTGGGTGTAGCGATTACAATCAATCAATCAAGCAAGCAAGCTTTAAAAAAAAAGATAGTTTGTTACAATTCCCAAGAAGGGCACACCATGCCCTGCAGGTCTATAAGGGCCAGTCAGGAGGCAGAGGGAGCCGGGGAGAAATGTGGGTAAGAACCTTTATTGTGGTTTCTGAAAAAAAGGAACAGGTGAGGTAGAATAAGTCAGGTTAGGATTCGCTACACTGAATAATTTCAGTGGGTTGTGGGGCACAGGTGATGTCCCTGGTCCTCTGGTACCTGGCTCTGGGGTAACTAAAGCACAGGAATGGTGGTCCAGAGTGTGAGAAGCTGACGAAAGGTGGTGTGGTCAGGAATGTATAGACTGGGGATTGATGAATCTGCATTTGAAAAAAAAGCACACCCCCAGGAAGAAGGCTTCTCCTGAGGAGGGGGGTGCAGTGAGGGAGGCAGGAGGCCGTGGCAAGGAGACACAGGCACACTACTGGCTTATCCAGAAAATAAGATACTGGCTTGTCCAGTATAGGCATGTAGGGCAGATATGACAGCATCACATTTACAGAAGCTGGAAACATGGTTAATACAAAATAGAAGGCGAGGAACAAAGCATGGGCAATGAGCCCAGACAAATCTTGAGAGAAAGCGTGGGCTCCACAGAGAACAGAAAGAAAGGTCATTACGGCTGGAGGCGGGGGGGGAGCTAGGAGACAAGGATGAAGAGGAAGCCGAAGTCTGGGACAAAGAGCCAGGTCAGAGGTATTCATGTGACCCAGGTTGAGGGACTTGGAATTTATTGTAAGGGCCATGGAAGCCACTCTGGATGTTTGGCGGACTGGGTGGAAGGTGACAGGAGGAGGGAGCACACGTAGGAGACAGTTGTCCAGAGAGACAAGCTGGCAACATAGACATGGTGATGGAACAGATACAAAAGGACCCAGTCGACAGGTTCTGAGATGGTGGGAGGTGATCAACTGTTGAACAGGTACAGAGATTTGGAGACAGGTTGAAAGGGAGATTTCTGGCCGAAGCCCGTGCTCTCTGAGGAAAGTGAGCTTCAAAAGTTCACACAGGGCCTCCCGCCAATGCCCCACCTCAGAATGTTCCCTTGATTCCTGGGCTGAAGGCCAGGCAGGGACCACACAATATATGCAGTGCAGTCTGTGGGATGTGTGGGTGTGGGGGACAGGGACTGGAACTTCCAATCTTCCAAAGTTCCATCCACATTTCAAAACCAGACAAACATGTCCCTGGTAATGATCTTTCCCAGATTAACCCTGGATCTTGGGGCTGATAGTCTACCCCCGTTCATGCTCTAATAAAACCGTTTAGTGTTCTGAATCCCCTTCACAATGGCCACTACGGAGAAAGGCCCTGATTACTGTCCAATGAACTAAATTCCAAAATACATCTGGAATGTAACCATAAGAGAATGGGAATATTTTTACTGTTACTATGTGTCACCTCCCTGTATCTATATCAAGGTATACGCATGCATACACATACACACACACACACACACACACACACACCCCAAAATGCAAGTATGTATTGATGAACGTTGTCTATTTTCTTAGAACAGTAATATGATATAGTTGTTCATAAGGTGATGCAAATATAGCTTCTAGACACGT
The DNA here is from genome assembly GCF_018350195.1 of Panthera tigris. NCBI lineage: Eukaryota > Metazoa > Chordata > Mammalia > Carnivora > Felidae > Panthera > Panthera tigris. The sequence goes on from NC_056674.1 coordinate 1,850,150, forward strand.
TCTGTTTTCTAAGCCAAAACTGCCACTCCATGAACTTTCCAAACAGAACTTGGGAGTCTCCACTCCACACGAGCCTTGGAGGGGAGGTGGGTCTTCAGCCAAAGAGCCGCAGGAATCTTTTGGAGGATTTTAGGTAGAGGAATGATGGTCTGATTTTCATTTTTAAAAGGCATGGAGAATGGATTCGAAGAGGTAAAAATGCAAAGGGATTAGGACTTGATTGCAGGGTCCAAGCGGTGGTAGTGGTGGCCCTCTCTGTACTGGAAACAATGAGATCAGGCCTGAGGAAAAGAGCTATTTCAGGAGGCCAAATTGGCAGGGCTGGTGAGTGATGGGCTATATCAGGTGTGCTGAGGAGACTGACAAGGACACAGGCCAAGTTTTTGCCCTGGCCTCCGAGAAGAGCTGTGCTTCACCACAGGCAGATGGCTAGTTCTCTGCAAGACCAGGATCATGTTTAGGTGCATATTTCTGCAGAGGAGTTCCTGAAAGAGGTAGAGTTGATCGTATATACCCACTGGGGGTAAAGTATTAACTCCTGAAGGCAGGACTGGTTGCAGTTTGCAGGGCCCAGTGCAAAATGGAAATTGTTCAAAACCAGGAAAAAAGGCACGTGGAAGGCACAAAACTGTATAGTGCTTCTTCCTTCCTTCCATGGTCTCCCTCATGACCTGTCCTGGTGTTTTTCCTTTGCTAATTCATGCCATGCTTCCTTGCACAGGGACGGTTGTGTGGTGAGTGCAGAGCATCCTAGGCAATAGATTCAGATACGTATGCAGAGCTCACTAGCTGCTAGGTTCCTTGAGAGTGAGGCGCCACACCCAGGTCGGGGCAGGGAAGCAAACCAAGTATTCCCCCATCACATACCAACAGTGAGTGGATAAGCAATTCCCAGAGGCCTGACTCAGGCGGGGTGAGAGTCCTGCCCCCGTCAGTCAATTGCCCACTGGATGCACCTGCCTCCACCTCCGCACTGCCTTCTCTTCCACCTAACCTCTCTGCCTCGCTCTTTTTAAATGTTTATTTATTTTGAAGGGCGGGGGAAGGGGCAGAAAGCGAGGGAGACAGAATCCCAAGCAGGCTCCATGCTGTCAGAGCAGAGCCCAGTGTGGGGCTCAAACTCACAAACCGTGAGATCGTGACCTGAGCTGAAACCAAGAGTTGGATGCTTAACCAACAGTCACCCAGGTGCCCCTCTCTGCCTCAGTGTTATAAGGACACTGGTCATTGGTAGGGTCCACTCGAGTGATCCATAATGATCTCACGTCAAAACTCCTAATTTAATCACACCAGCTAACAGCCTTTTCCCAAATAAGGTAACATTCACAGGTTCTCTGGATTTGGATGAAGATGTATCTTTCTGGGGGCAGGCCACCATTATACCCCCTACACTGGCCCTGACTGAGAGAGAAAAAGGCCAACTGAGGCAGATGGTGTTGGGAATACATTTCCTCCCCTCTACCTTGTGCTCCCCTCTCCAAGAAGAACTGGGTCCTTGAGAAATAAGGGGAGGAAAATTGGTAGGAGAGGAGAAAGGAGACAAGCGCTAACTGAAGCATTCTGACTCAAGGCTCCATCCTTCTCAAGGCTTCCACATTCACCATCCAAAAAGAGGGCAGAGAGTGACTAAGGTGGCTCTGCCTTATTTCCTGAAATACAGGAAAAAACAGGCCCCGATGAGCCCCCAAACTCACAGCAGGCCTCTGGTCCTATCTGCATTTTAGAAAGTTCACACTGGCCTAGGCTGGGAAATGAAGGGAAGAAGGAAGGAAAAGTGGAAGCAGAGGAACCAGCAAAGAGGGCGGTACACTTGCTGTTGTGGGTCAAACTGTACCCTTCGGTTGGCTGTCATCACACACCAAATATGCCATCACCATGATCGTGGACTTCTTAGCCACCATAACTGTGGGAAATAAATACTTGTTGTTTATAAGCCATCCAGTTTATGATACTCCCATTACAGCAGTCTGGACGTACCAAGGCCGTGTCAGTGAAAGCTTGATGGGTTGGTCCAAGCATTCTGAATCCAGGGAATTGGGCTATGCAGTGAATCCGGGATAGCTCATAAAACCTCACCACAGCCTGGACAACACATTCCTCTACACTGTGTACCTCCATTCATTTTCATTCCATGCCCTCCAAGAGACCTGATTTGCATTTACTTTGAAGTGGTCAACAAACCCAGTCTTCCAGTCCCTACAAAGAATTTCCTCTCACTGCTCCCTTTTGTAACTCACTAACAACACTGGCTAACGTGCATTGAGCTTACGTTGTGCTAAGCACAGTACATACATTTTCTAACCTAAGCAGCAGAAGAGAGTAGGGGACTCTAACTCTCTTGCTTTATTCCCTGAGAGGTAGACAAGATGGCCATAGCCCAGGTGCACACCCTGGCAAGGAGAATGTCATTCCTCATAGCTCCCAGGGAACACTTCCAGGTAAGTCTCTGAGTGGCTCATCTAGAGTCACGTACTCATCCCTGAACCAATCACTACAGGCACAGCAATGGAGCAGAGTGACTGACCAGACCTGGGTCAGATACCCGTCAGTTCCCCATACAAAGGAGGGCTGTGGCAAGAAGCAGGGAGAAAGAGTACTGGGCAGGAAAACTATAAATGTCTGCAATAATATAAATCATGTTTATAAATATTGATGAGGCCATCTATATCTCTGGCATTTCCAATTAATTGGGCCAATAAATCATTTTTATTTAAGTCAATTTAAGTTGAGTATCCTATTTGTTGTAAGAAAGAACACTGATTCATTTACATATTTTCTGTCTTTTTCTACCATAATGTAGGCTCCATAAGAATAGATACCAAATCTATTGTGCTCACTGCTATAGCCCCTTTGCCTAAAACAGTGCCTGACACCATAGGAGGTGCCCAGTAAATATTTGCTGTGTTTGCGAAGATCTGTTTAACATATGACGTTGATCCCATCAGTCATTTCCATGCAGTACAGTGTTTTATTTAAAAAAAATTTTTTTAACATTTATTCATTTTTGAGAGAGAGAGAGAGAGAGAGAGAGAGAGAGAGAGAGAGAGAGAGAGAGAGACCATGAGCGGGGGAGGGGTAGAGAGAAAGGGAGACACAAAATCCACAGCAGACTCCAGGCTCTGAGCTGTCAGCACAAAGCCTGATGCGGGGCTCAAACTCACGGACCGCAAGATCATGACCTGAGCCGAAGCTGGACGCTTAACCAACTGAGCCACCCAGGTGCCCCTGTTTTGTTTTTAAAACTCACCTCTGTGTCCTCCAGATTCTAATCTATGCCTCACACATAATGGCCTCTCAGAATATACTGAAGAATGAGCAAATAAATACATGTTTCTCCTGCTAGACTGTAAGCAACAGGAAGGTAGAGACTACGAATGGCTTTTTGGGTTTTGTGTGTGTGTTTATGTATGTTTATTTATTTTTTTTTAATTTTTTTTTAATGTTTATTTATTTTTGAGACAGAGAGAGACAGCATGAGCGGGGGAGGGTCAGAGAGAGAGGGAGACACAGAATCTGAAACAGGCTCCAGGCTCCGAGCTGTCAGCACAGAGCCCGACGCGGGGCTCAAACTCACGGACCGCGAGATCGTTACCTGAGCTGAAGTCGGCCGCTTAACCGACTGAGCCACCCAGGCGCCCCTATGTATATTTATTTTTGAGGGAGGGATGGAGGGAGGGACAGAGAGAGAGAGAGAGCGTGCGAACGCGCAAGCAAGTGGGGGAGGGGCAGAGAGTGGGAGACAGAGGATCCAAAGTGGGCAGAGCCGGATGTGGCCCAAACCACCATCTATGAGATCATGACCTGAGCCAAAGTCAGACGCTTAACTGACTGAGCCACCCAGGCGCCCCAACCATGAATGTGGTGACAGCAATCATATCTTCAGGCTCTAGCAACAGAATGCCTGACACATGGAATGCCACCACCCCACCAATTACTACTGGTTGAATGACAGACTAAATGAATTAATAAATGGTATATACGCATGTTAACGTCACTGCTGCTTGCAGCAGCTTCTGAACTGAAAACCCACAACCGTGTGGACTCCGCAAAGGTTCACAGAGCCAAAATTTTGTTCTTCTGCAGAGACCCCCCCCCCCCATCCAAGGACAGATTTTTCACACATATAAAAGTCTTGCATAAATCACCGATGGAGGAGGCTTTAAGGCTTCAGGCAGTCCTCCCCATCCCCCAGCCAGGCTAGGTTGACGTCAATGGTTCTGGCTTGTTCCCCCTCAAGAGCTCTTAGCTCTTGTTAGTTATGGAGGCAGATTCTGCCTGTTACCATGGAAACTGCAGCTGGAGTGGGGAAAGGGAGGGAGGCTGAGGAGTGGGCAGGGAATGGAATTTTCCAGCTCAGGAGGCTGACTGTGTGTGGAATCAAAACACCAGATCAGCACTCAGTCAGTTCTCAGTAAATATTTTGGGGGTGATTGAATACAAATGTGGGAACGTACAAGTGACTTTCTATCTCGGAGCTTCTTTCCTCATTGGTAAAGTAAGAAGAATTACCCCACTGCGAACGAAATTTCAAGTAAAATAACGTAGGGGGCGCCTGGGTGGCTCAGTCGGTTGAGCATCTGACTTTGGCTCAGGTCATGATCTCACGGTTCTCGAGTTCCAGCCCTATCAGGCCCTCTGTTGTCGGCACAGAACCCGCTTCGGATCCTCAGTCCCCCTCTCTTGCTGCACCTCCCCCACTCACTCACCCTCTCTCTCTCTCTCTCTCTCTCTCTCTCTCTCTCAAAAATAAACAAACATTTAAGATAACATAAATACAACCCTTAGCAGAGAGCCAGGCACTTTATAAATCAAAGCTTCTCAAGGATGGTCTTCAGACCTGCTCGGTAATTATTTATAAATTACAGACACCCATTTTCGTTTCCTTCTTCGGTTGTCTAAGAGGAATGCAGTCGTCTTCCCTCCCCACCTGACCACGTTGCCTTCTCACTAGGGTTTCAGATAAAAGTATAGGAAACCCAGTGTGCCCAAGTGGGACCTACCTAATCCTACAAAGATTGTCATCTCCCCGCAATCCAGATTTAACTGGGTTATTCCGTTTGCGTTCGCTGAATCCCGCAACCCTACCTCTCACCCCAGGCTACTCTGCGACAAACGAAAAGTTGGTTTTATCGGCCCATCTAACAGATGGTTCGCTTACCAGCAACTGGGTCCAGACACAGCATGCCCGTTTGGGGGGACTTCGTCCAGCCGTTCGGGGAACAGTCAGGCAGCATCGGTTCTGCGCCAGGCACTGTGGGCACCTGCCCTGACAGGGCTGTGATTTTAGTCAACTGCTGGAATCAGTTCTCTTTTCCGCCGGAATAGAATGGATATGGTAAAAATTCTTAAACCGGAACTTACTTTGTATCGATTAGCGCAGTGCTTAGATCATGACGTAAAGGTAAGGCGACTGAAAACACACCACCTGGGGCCCCCGGGCACGACGACGGACGTCCCACTGTCCCAGCTGAGGGTCTCTCCGCCGCCGCAGGGCTGTTCTCCCGCCACCGCAGGGCTGTTCTCCCGCCACCGAGGGCTTCCCAGGTGCCCTTGCGCCGGGGTGGCAGGGCGCGCGTGCGCACTCAGTACCCATGGCCTGACCGGGAAATGCCTGTTCGCTGGGCCCCACCTGGTCCTCCTCTGCGAGCCGGGGAAGCGCCTGGAGGCCGGCAACTGTAAGACCACAACAAGACGGGTACGTGGTTCTACTGCCTGTTCTCCGTAGCCACGGGCGAATGCGGGGGACTCCCACGGCCTGGCTTGGGCCTACCCCAGGACGCATGCGCAGAGAGTCAGGCCCTGGGTTGGGGGTGGCGCCTTCTAGGGCCGTCGCTCTGGGCGTCTACTTCGAGCCCGCGAGGCCGCTTGGTCCCTGGGTTTCCTCTTCCAGCGGCGACTCCTGAGGCGTCCCCTGAGCAGTCCCCTGAACAGTCCCCTGAGCGGCTTCCGGAGCAGCTGCCGAAGGCCGGCCGGTCTTGTGCCCTGCCCAGGTCCGCGTGCTCTCTGCACTGGGGATTTCCCGTGAGCGTCGCAGACCCGAGGGAGAGCAAGCCTGGGTGCGGGGTCCTGGATGAGCATGAGCGGCCGCGAGGATGCTTTCGCAGAGATGGGTGTGTCCGTGCGTGAAAACCCACCCCCTGTAAGTGCGCAGCCCCGCTGTCCTTGAGAGCACGTGTCCAAAGTTGTGCAGCCCTCCCCCAGATCCCGTTTTAGGCCGACTCCGACACCCCTCGCAGGACCCCCTCGCACCCCGTGCGCCTCCTTCGGCAGCGGCCCCCAGCCCCTCGCAGCCGCTGCAGTCCTTGCTGTCTCTTTACGTGTCCCTCCTTCGGGCCTTCCGTGCAAACGGGGTCGTGCAACGCGTGGTCTTTGATGTAGTGCTGTTAGGGTTCTAGCGTTTACCGGGCGTGGGATCCCACCTCTTTTCAAGGAAGATCTTTTGGGTCCCGAACTGCTCTGTTGGGAGTTTAAAGGAATTGTCCAGACTTGTTCAGGCGTGGTGGGAATGCCACCGATAGGATTTTCTTCAGATTCATTACCATAGGATCATAGGAAGTGTATTAAAGATGCTGACTTTGGGGGTGCCTGGGTGGCTCAGTCGGTTAAGCCTCCGAATTCGGCTCAGGTCATGATCTCACAGTTACTGGGTTCGAGCCCCGTTGGGCTCTGTGCTGACAGCTCAGAGCCTGGAGCTTGCTTCATTCATATCCTGTGTCTCCCTCTCTCTCTCTCTGTCCCTCCCCTTCTCTCTCTCTCTCTCTCCCTCTCCCTCTCCCTCTCCCTCTCCCTCTCCCCCTCCCTCTTAAAAATGAATAAACATTTTTTAAAAAATTTAAAAAAAGATGCTGACTTTGTTTACTGCCTGCTTTGGCCTTGGATCCAAGTCCTCTCACTTGCAAGTTGTGAGTCTGTGCACAACCGCTCAGCCTTTCTGTGTCTCTTTGCAGATCATTGTTCCTAGGTTGGAGTTACTGCATAGAAAGTCATAGTGCCTTGGCGCAAAGTCCAGATAAAAACGTTAGCTATTATTCACTTGTAGGGATTCTTTTTGGGGACAGAGAAGATGATAGGTCAAGAAATGGATGCTCTTGCAACCCACAGACTAGGGCATAAAATTCATTGGGAAACCTGTTTTTTATGACTCAGACCATTTTGTGGCTCATAATTCTTTGCTCCCTGGGAGTTGGTAGGAAGTTTATAACCCCCCCAATATTATTTTTTTAGTTTGGGTGCTTTATATTTTTTCAGGAAATTGTACATTTCCTAATATTTGCAGATTTATTAGGTTAAAATTAAATGGTGTGGTGTTAAGAGTGTAGTCTCTGAAGGTGGAAACAAGATTAGAGGCCTGAGCTGTGACCAACTTGGGTGCCTTGAGCAATGCACTTGACCTTCTGAGGCTCTAACTTCATGCACAGAAGTGAGCAACAATAGCACTCTACCTTCCCTTGTTGTCAAGAGGATTAAATGGCCATCTTTGACTTAACACAGCACCTGGCAGCATAGAGAAAGTTCCATAACTATCAGCTGTTGTTATTTTCATTCTGCAGCATTCCTTCCAATTAAAACAGCTTGGGGATTGTAAACCTCTGTGAACTAGTTAATTAAAAGGAGCTGGGAAGCCCTCCACCGTTCTCTAGGCCCTGGAACACATTATGGAACAGGGAAATTACTTGTTCCTTGAAAGTTGGAAGGAAGTTTCTGTTCCTACTCTGGTCACCCTTCGGGGTCATGCTTTTTCTTTCCTTTGGGAGGCACTGTTTATACTCTCCCCTTCCATTTTGCTAAGTTTTGTTTTTATTTAAAGTTTATTTATTTGAAAGGGGCAGAGAGAGAGAGAGGGAGAATCCCAAGCAGGCTCTGCACAGTGCTCGGAGCCCAACGTGGGGCTTGAACTCTCAAAACCATGAGATCATGACCTGAGCTGAAATCAAGAGTCAGACACTCAACCGCCTGAGCCACCCACGCGCCCCTTGTTCAGAGTTTTAAATGTAATACTAAAGAACGAGGTCAGCAAACCGTCTTTGTAAAGGGCCAAATAGTAAATATTTCACGCTTTGTGGGGTATGTGGTGTCCGTTGAAATTACTCAGCCACTATAGTATGAAAGCAGCCGTAGATAGTATGTAAGTATGGGTGTGGCTGTGTCCAAGAGGATGTTATTTATGGACATTGAAATTTGGATTGCATGTAATTTTCATGTGTCAAGAAACACTATTCGTTAGATTTTTTGAAAAACCATTTAACCACTTTCAAATTCAACCGTGCTGTTTGTGGACTGTACAAAAACAGACGGAGGGCCGGATTTGGCCTGCAGGCTGTAGTTTGCTGACTCCACCACAGAATTTCATGGCATAGTGACGGTGGTGTGATCTGGAGTCGGAAAGACTTGGTTCTGACACGCGTTCACTGTATGTATTTGGGCAGGTTACCCTCCGAGCCTCATGTTCCTCATCTTGCAGGTAGGCGTTGTTACTGACATACCTACTTCCTTGGGCTGTTAGGTTGACATAATACATGTGGAAGGTCTTGCTCAGTGTCGGGAGTCTAGTGAATCATGTATTAGGTATCTCACGCTCTTTTCTGAGAGTTAGTTGAATACAATTAAGGGTTAGAGGGTGGCACTAGGTGACTTGGGTTTAAATTCTGGCCACTTATTATGACTTTGGGCTGGTCACTCAACCACCCTCCCTCCCTTTCCTCATCCCTAAAATAGAGATTATAATTGTACCCACTTTAGACAGTTGTCGAAAAAATTGAATAAGCTAACACTTTATAAAGTGCTTAGAAAAATTGCTGGCACACATTAATTCTCAATTAATATTTGCTATTATTATCTCACAATAAGATATATTTGGGGTTGAAAACCCCTGTGCTGTGTTGTTAAAATGTGAGATTTTTGACTTCACTGAAGTGGTACAATTTTCAAAGCAGAGAAATTTATTTCCTCCTTGGAAGTGTGAAGAAAGTTGCCTGAAAATGGCAAGGGTTCAGAGAACTATTTCAAGAAAGCAGTTCCTTGACATTTGCCAAGTTTTTATCATCTGCCTTCCTTTCAAGAATAACGTTTCATCATGGCTTTCAAATTTAATAGCCTGGCGATGTACCCCATGGTGGCTGGGAGCTCGGGCATCTCACAGATTTGAGGTTGATTCCTGACTCTATCACCTACTAGCATGTACCTGGGATGAGATAACTAACCTCTCAACCTCAAGGCTTGCCTCTGAACTATAACACTTGGATAATAATAGTATCTGCCTCACGGAGTTGTGCGGATTTAACATCATAATGCACAGAAAGGCTTGGTGCCAGGCCCTGCCTATTGTAAGGGTTGAATAAATGATAGCTATTACTTTTAGTATTCTCCAGGGTACTCTTAAAGGAAGACCCATTTGAGAATGAAAAACATTTGCTAGGTTCTTAAATGGGCAGCCTTCCCTCCTACTCTAGGTTTGGAATGCTTAGTACTGTAGGAATTATTTGTTCTGAGGAGATTGCCTTTGTGAATTCGTTAGTCATCAGTTTATTTGTTCTCAATAAAGGGGGCCATTTCTTGGAGATCTTCACTGTATTTGAAGAGGATTGTATTGGGAAGTAGTAAGGGGTGTAGACCGAAAGACCTAGGTTTGAATCGGGCTTTCTCAGCCAATTAGATCGTGACTTAGAGGAGATGACATCTTTTGATGAGCTGCAAATTTCTCATCTATAAAATAAATATATTAGTTCTGATTTCATTAAGATTAGTGGGAGAATTCATCCAGATACATATTTTTTCTAATAACTTTATCTAGATATAATTCACAAAACGTACAATTCACCCATTTATAGTGTACAATTCAGTGGTGTTTAATATATTCACAGAATTGCAGAACAATCACCACAAGCAATTTTAGAACATTATAAAACATATTTTTATTTTTTAGAGAGAGAAAGCAGGCGTGAGCGGGGGGGGGGGGGGGGGGGGGGCAGAGAGAGAGGGAGACTGAGATTCCCAAGCAGGCACACACAAAGCCCAACGCAGGGCTCGAACTCATAAACCATACGATCATGATCTGAGCCAAAATCAAGAGTCATACGCTTAAGCGACTAAGCCACCCACGTGCCCCCTAGAACATTTTTCGTTACCCTGAAAAGAAACCCTCACTCCATTCCTCTGTTCCCCAGCCCTAGGCAACCATTAATCTTTCTATCTCTACGGATGCGCCTGTTCTGGGCAGTTGATACGAATGGAAGCATGCAATGTGCAAGCTATTATGACTGGCTCCTTTATTTAGCATAATGTTTTCAAAGTTGACCCATGTTGTGGCATGTATCAGCACTTCATTCTCTTTTACTGCCAAATAGTCTGTTGTATGGGTAGACCACATTTTATTTATCTATTCATCCGCTGAGGGACTTTTGGGTTGTTTCCACATTTTGGCTATTACAATAATGCTGCTGTGAACATTCATGTGTAAGTTTTTATGTGGGCGTATGGCTTCATTTCATCTAGAAATGGAATTGCCGGGTCCTCTGGCAACTGTTTAACCTTTTAAGGAACTGCCAGACTGTTTTCCAAGTGGCTCCCAGATCATTTTTTAAAGTGCTTAACCTGGTGGCCGACACAGAGCAAGTACCACAACAAGATAGCTGCTCTGGTAACACATTGTCATTGTAAGAAAAATGTTCCTGAAAGCCACTCTCCCAACTTAGTTAAAGGAATTGGCAAGCCATCTGCCTTTTTTAATGCCCTGTAACAACTTGTGCAGACTAAGAGTAATTAGTCCTCGGGCATTTGTAGGACACTTCCAGTCAACCGAGATTTCACGTTATTTTCTGCTTCCCCAGAAAGTGATGCATTTCTTTCAGGTTTTCCAATTTGTTAGCATAGAATCACGTAGCATAGTGGTTGAAGAGTCTGACCTCTGGAGTCATTTACAAGGCATGCAAGTTTGAGTGAGACTCCGTGAGCCTTAGTTTCCTTGTATGTAAAGCAGATGAGGACACCTGTCTCGCCTGTTTGAAGGATGAGCTACAAAAAACATGTAACGCTTAACGCAGTCCGTAGCACAAGAAAGGTGCTCAATAAGTATTAGTTTTTAATCTCCTAGAGATCGTGCGGTTTAAAATCCCGGTGCTAGGTTACTAAAATGTATTGGGAGATCTTAACACATAGAAATTCTTCGTGAAAAGATTTTTCGTAACTTCTTTTTTCCTATCCCTTTGATAGTCGGTTTTGGTCATTTTTATTTTCCTTGAAAATGTTCCTTCTCATTAAATTTTCATATGTGTTAGTCAAATCTTATTTAATATTAATGTGTTTGCTGTAGCTTTTAATAGGTAATATATTTATGTGACTCGAAATTCAAAAGGGAGAAAGGGGTATGGAGTGAAAATTTCCTTCCCACATGCAGTCTCCAGCCACCAGTTCCCTTCCCTCCCTATTGACAGCCAGTGTCACTAGTTTTGTGAATAATCTTTCCAAAGTTATTCCATGCATACAGAAGCAAACGTAGGGGGCACCTGGGTGGCTCAGTCGGTTAAAGGTCCGACTCGTAGTTTCGGCTCAACTCATGGTCTCAGGTCGTGGGATTGAGCTCCGCTCACAGTGTGGAGCCTGCTTAAGATTTCTCTCCCTCTTTCTCTGCCCCTTCCCCACTCGCACACATGCATGCGCTTGCTCACTCACTCTGTCTCTCTCAAAAAAAAAGGAAATATAGGTATATATTCGTTTCCCTTTTAATTTAACCAGTGAAGTGTTTAACTCCTTGGCTTTTCACTTAACGGTGTATCTTGGAGATCATTCCATGAGCTATTTCTCATTCTTTGGGAATTTTCTATTATATTTAATACATAGAATTTGTAAAATCTGTATCTCTTATCTCCAGCTTTTTTCTGCTTTATGAATCATTTTTTTACTTTTATCTGAATGATTGCCTTTTTCTTGTTCTCTTCAGATATATCTCGTGATGGGCCTTTGGCAAAACCAGCCAGGTAAGAATGCATTTTCCTCTCCTGGCCTATCTGCGCTGTGAAAGCTGGATCACCTCTCCATATCACCTTGGTCACGTCCTGAGGTGTCAGCATGTGAGTATGTGTGGCACTTGTGCCATTTTCCAGGAGACTTGGGTGAGATTTGAGTGGTGGTCGCCCCTAGGAGGAATTCCTGCTGTGTCCCGGAGATCATGATTGCCAGGGATCTCCGGTCCTTAAATGGCCTTCAGGACCCTGCAGGGTCTGACTTTTCTCTGCAGCATCTGGATTATGCCACTTTGTATTCCCGTTCTGTGGCTCCCATATTCCTCTCTGCCTCCTAACCTTTGTACACACTGTTCATTAGGCATCGGCCGTCTTTCCTTAGCACCGGCTCTGGGTCACACTCGCAGCGTACGTGTGTGTCTTTAGCACACTTACTGCTTGTCCCTCACATTGTGTGGGTATTTGATTGTCGGGTTTCATCTGTGGATGTATGTCCCACTCAGGCAGAGACTATTTCTTTTTTTGCTGTATCGCTAGTGTCTGGAGGTAGTTGAAATTCCACACCTATTTCACAGACAGTTGAATAGATGAGCGTCTGCCATTTTCCCAGGTCAGGATTAGAGCTTTCTGGCTGATAAACCAATTCACGAGAAAAGTGCGTGAATAACCCTGCGTTTTCCAAATAAGTATTTTGATTAGCATGTGATAATTGACTTCTGAATGCTTTTGCCTCTGATGAGAGAAGGTGCCCAGTGCCCTCTTGGCTGGGGGCATGTGAGAACACTGGATGGCGGGTGAGCCTTCTTGGCATACAGGAACTCTCATAGTTCTGGACCTTAACACTGTCTGCCAGACTTGACATGGTTTCCTCTTACAACCTCTGATTTATGACAGGGTTGTCCTTTGCCTAGCCCTCATCTTATATGTAATTTAACTGCTTAGGGGTGCTATTATTTTAATGTTTGAATTTAGGAGCAGTTTATGTGAAAGAGTTGGTTGCCTTTAATATAAATGTTTGGTTTTCTGTTGTCCCAAAATTCCTTGAGAGAGTTAAAAAATAAAAGTAAGTTTATTCTTAAGGAAAATTGGTTAGATCTGCATCACTGAGGAACTTTATACAAATTTGTATACTAAAATATTTACCTATTCGGCAGTGAATATATACATAAAAGTTGTAAACACTGAAAAACTGATTTTCTTTCTTTATTTCGCAAAGTGTTGATTTTAACCCATTTCTGCAACAACCCAGCTCTGTGCAGAGGACTTCTTCCAGAGTTAGAGCTGCAGCAGAGACCTCTCCAGAATCCCTACTCAGCCTCTCCTTATCCTTGATCTGAGTATAAGCATTTCAAATGTAACATATCCAAAAGAGAGCTCTTGATTTTAGGCTCTTCCCCCACCAAACATGTGATTCAAAGACTCACTAAATAATACTTCCATCTACCCAGTTGCCCAAACGAGAAACACAGGAATCATTTCTGATACTTTTTTTCCTTGCCACACACACAGATTCTATCAGCAAGATGTCTCTGTTCCGTCTCCAAAATACATCCTCTGTTTGTTCATCTCTGCCTGTGTCTACCGCCGCCATGTTAGTTCAGAGCACCGTCCTCCTCTGCCTGGACAGCTGACTCCTCTGTTCCCCGAATCTCCACTGCTTCACACAGCAACGTGAATCATCTTACAGTGGATTAAGTCAGACCTTGTGTATAAGTCTTTAACAAATCCCCGTCACATTTGGGATTCAATTCAAGATCATCTTGGCCTACGGTCCTAAAGAGCTAGCTCTTACATACCTGGACAACCTCGTTTTGTGCCCCTCAATCCCAGTTTTGCTGTCCTCCACCCATTCTGATGTCCTCTTATCTTTTTCCTGGTGTCCTCCTCTTTTTCCTTTATGGCCTTTGTGCATTGCTTTGTACATTGTCTGTCTAAATTATTATTCCCCTTGCTTTTTCCAGGGCTTGCTCTTTCTTACCATTTGGCCTTTGCTTTTTTTTCAGAGACACCTTCCCTGACTACTCTGTAACTACCACAAACATACCCCTCGTCATTTCCACATCCTGGTTTCTTCTTCAAAGCACTCACCACGATTTTTAAAGGTTCATTTTGTCAACTAACTTACTGTATGTATCTTCCTAACTAGAGTGAAGCTTGAAGAAATATTTATCAAATAAATGAATTAGGGCAGGGTCCATTTCAGTGTCATTCACAATGAACCATGAACCTGGCCTCAGCATTGGCCCTTATATGTAGTAGGCACTCAAATATGTGTTGAAAGAATGAATGAATAAGTATTTACTGAGAGACTTCCATGTATTAACCTCTGGGATAAACCGTGGGATCATAACACCCAACAGCCCAATCTATTACAGATTTATTGTAGACCAAATGTTCTCAAACTTCTTGACCTTAAGACCCATTTATACTCTTGAAAATGACTGAGGACTGCAAAGAATTCTGTTTATGTGAATTGTATCTATCACTCTATCTATGTAGTTTTAGAAATTAAAATGAAAATTATAAACATATATTAGTTCATTGAAATTAACAGTAGTAAGGGGCACTTGGGTGGCTCAGTTGGTTGAGTGTCCGACTTTGGCTCAGGTCATGATCTCATGGTTCATGGGGTTGAGCTCTGCATTGGGCACTGTGCTGACAGCTCAGAGCCTGAAGCCTGCTTTGGATTCTGTGTCTCCTCTCTCTTTCCCCCTCCCTTTCTTGCACTCTGTGTCTCTCTCTCTCTCTCAAAAATAAATAAACATTAAAAAAAAATTTTTTAGGGCGCCTGGGTGGCGCAGTCGGTTAAGCGTCCGACTTCAGCCAGGTCACGATCTCGCAGTCTGTGAGTTCGAGCCCCGCGTCAGGCTCTGGGCTGATGGCTCGGAGCCTGGAGCCTGTTTCTGATTCTGTGTCTCCCTCTCTCTCTGCCCCTCCCCCGTTCATGCTCTGTCTCTCTCTGTCCCAAAAATAAATAAAAAACGTTGAAAAAAAAATTTAAAAAAAAAAATTTTTTTAATGAAAATAACAGTAGTAAATCCATTACATTTTAATGTAATTAACATTTTTTTTCCTGAAAATGTCTTAATTCCCAAAACAAAAGATCACTGAGGAGAGCAGCATTGTTTTATATTTTTGCAAATCTCTTCAACATCTGGCTTAAATGAAAATAACTAAATCCTCTTCTGCCTCAGTATTCTGTCTGTCAGCCTCAGGAGAATGCCACTGCACACTTGGGAAAGAAATGAGATTACTGCTGTAGATAATTTAGAAAATACTGTTTTTGAGATGGTGCTGTGAACTTTTGCATTCACACTTCAATCTCTTTTTAATATAAACTTGCAGTGATGTTTATGACATCTCTGTAGATCAAAAAACTGAACAGAAAAATGCAAGGATATGTGGGGCTCAAAGACATAAACCTTCAGGACTTTTGATCTTGAAATAGAGGAAGTTCACAATTGGACTGCTGAAGAGTAACAAGGTCCAGAAGTCCCCGATGCATCTGGAGGCCCCAGGATCCTTGTGTCAAATGGGCTGGGCTGGGATTCTCCTGACATGAAATAAGGCTGGAAGAAACTAGTGATGGTTACTCAGGGCTCCAGCTGATATTGTGAGTAGTGGCAGTAGGTAAAAAGACAGCCATGTAGAGAGGACCCAGCCTAAGTAAGCTTAAATCTTGCTCAGTGGATAATATATTCTCTTATCACATGGCACAGAAGCCCCAGTTGACAATATAAAACTTGTCTTAGGAGTAAGTTTCTCATGGGCAGGTAGAGATAACCAAAAAATAAGAAAAAAAAAAAAAAAAGCTAGACGTGGAAGAAAGTGAAGTTCTGAGAGAAGGGGAAAAGGGGATAAAGATATACCATAGGAGAAACACTTAGAAACCAAAATTGCAAAGCACTGCATTAAACTTAGGAAAACCTATAATAAGCAAGACAACAAAATCAACAGGTAGGACATGAATTCACTGACAAAATGCAATTCAAATCAGATAGTTTTAGTGTGACTTTAAGATTCTTGAAAGATAAGGAACAGTATTCATAAAATGTTCATCTATTTGAGAAAAGGTGGGTATAAAAAAGTACCAATTGAAAATCTTAGACATGAAAAAAATATAGCCATTGTAAAACACAACAAGGGAAACACTCTATTGGATGCAGTTAAAAAGAGGAATTACAGAAGTGCCTGGCTGACTGAGTTGGTAGAGCATACGACTCTTGATCCTGGGATCATGAGTTCAAGTCCCACATTGGGCATAGAGTTGACTTAATAAAATGTGTATGTTATGTGTGTATGTGTATATATGTAAATGTATATATACATATATATCTCATACATATATCATATATGATATATATATATATATATTTTTTTTTTTTTAAAGAAGAGGAATTACTCAGCAACCCAGAAAAGAATACAAGAAATAGAGAAGATAAATGGAAGATAGATGAAGAAGGGCCAATATACTCCAGTAGGCTGAGAATAAGAGAATATAATTGGAATGGAACAAAAAGCTATTTTGGCCAAGACATACTGGGTGTGAATTCTTCAGAAGGGAAAGAAAACCTTCATCAGGCACAGAAGTCCTGAACAGGATAAAAATGAATCCACAATACTACCTATTCTAAAAGCTCCAGTGGGACATTTCAATTGACAGCAGACCTCAGAAGTGTCTGAAGACATTAGAAAAAATAATCTTCAAAATAAGGGGAGACTATGAGGGTCACCTTAGAATTCCATACCTAGATAAACTGTCATTTAGAAATGTCTTTTAAAGCCATTTTTAGAAATACAAATAGACTACCTTATACCATAACTAAAAGACTTATTAAAGGATTTTTTTCAGTGAGAAAACAGATGAATCTAGAAAAGGAGTGAGATTTAAGAAATCAGAATGAATAAATTATCAAAATAGGGACAAATATAATTAATTATTGAGTCTCAAATTTTCTTTTTCTTTATTTTTCTTTATTTATTTATTTTTACATTTATTTATTTTTGAGACCGAGAGGGACAGAGCATGAACGGGGGAGGGTCAGAGAGAGAGGGAGACACAGAATCTGAAACAGGCTCCAGGCTCTGAGCTGTCAGCACAGAGCCCGATGCGGGGCTTGAACTCACGGACCGTGAGATCATGACCTGAGCCAAAGTCGGTCGCCCAACCGACTGAGCCACCCAGGCGCCCCTCTTTTTCTTTAAAGTATAGCTAAGGGGCACCTGGATGGCTCAGTTGGTTGAATGTCTGGCCCTTGATTTCAGCTCAGATCATGATCCCAGGGTTGTGGGATCAAGCCCCATGTCAGGCTCTGTGCTAACAGTGCGGAGCCTGCTTGGGATTCTTTGTCTCCCTCTCTCTCTGCCCTTCTCCTGCGTGTTCTCTCTCTCTCTCTCTCTCTCTCTCTCTCTCTCTCTCTCTCTCAAAATAAAAAAATAAACCTAAAAAAATTTTTTTAAAGAAAAAGTGTAGCTAAAATTCTAGATAATAACTAGGAAGGGGGAATAGGAAATTCAATAAATTGCTGTTATTCCAGAATATCCTTTATTATTTTATGCTTTGTTAAAAATATATGTATACTTGCAAAAAAAAAAGTATATATACACACTTGTGTATAAATTAGGACTTTAAAGATAGACAATAAAGTAACTGAAATATAACTGAGAGTTTCCACATTAGCAGAGGGGAAAAAGGAGTAAAGAAAAATTGATCTACTCAGTAGAAGGCAAGAAAGGAGAAAATAAGCAAAGGAAAAGCAAATTTCAACAAGCAAATACATCAGAAATTTAAAATGGGGAAAGATTAACTCTTCTGTTCAAAGTAAACCGCCAGATTAATTTCTTAGATGTTCACCTTAAAAGAGGAAATCATGGACTTGTTTCTACCGAAAAATATGGCCTTGAAACATAAAGCAAAAGCTAAAAGAATTATCAGGAGCAGTGGATAAAACCAAAGGCATAATAGGTGATATTATTGTAACTATTTAGATCTGATACATTAAGCAGAGAGAAAATTAGTAAGAATTCTGAAAATGTAAACACATAGTTAATAAGCCAGATCTCATGAACACAAATAAAATTGGTAGCTAACAATTACAGAATACTCATTCTTTTCTAACGCATTGAACAATTAAAAATTGATTACGTCCTAAGATCGCAAAAGAAGTTTTAACAACTATGAAATAATAACTCATAGGCGATATCATTTGGCTGTGATGCAGTTAAATTAGAAATCTATAATCAAAAGACTTTTGAAGAACTTGGGAACCTGAATGCATGCAGTCTTTAATGTCATGAAGAGGAAATCTAATGGAAACAATATAACTCAGTACTGAACAACAGAAATACATGGCTAGCGGTTCAAGTGATACTCGGAGAGAAAGTTACGGCCTTAAGTGTATCTGTTAAAAATCACAAAAGATTAAAAATAAATTAGGTAAATATGCAACTCAAGATGCTTGGAAGAGAAACCCAAATAAGTAGGAGGAAGGAAATAATAAAATGAACAGAAATTAATTAAATGGAAAAGAAGAATATGGTCAAAAAGCCAAAAACCATTTTAAAAACATAAAATTGTCAAATCTTTAATAAAACTGATGAGCACAAGAATAAATGATATTGGTACTAGAAAAAGTGACATATTACAAATGCAGAAGAGATTAAAAATCAAAGAGAATGCTGTGAACAATTCTATGCTAATAAATTTAAGTGAAATCGACAGTTTTCTTGTAAAATATAAATGACCAAAATGACTCAAGACAAATAAGTCCCAAACTTATGAGGAAATGAAGTCCAAAATATTCCATGTAAAAAGACATCAGATCTGGATTTTACAGTGAGTTATACTAAACTTTCAAAAAGCAGAGAACCCTATTTTTTATAAACAATTGTGGAGAATATAACAGCAAAATAATCCAAGTCATTTTATAAGGCCGGTATAACCTTGATACTAAAACCAGGCACGGATAGTATAATTAAGAATTTAGATGTAAAAAACAAACATGGAATATAAACCAGTAGTATACAGCTGTATGTGTATATAAATCAAACCCTCGTAATCATGGTCAAGTATGGTTTAGGAATGCAAACATGTCTCAACAACAGAAAATTTGCCTTAATTCTCCATGTTAACAGATTGCATAAAATAACAAAGTTGAATCTTCCTAATAGATATAGAAAAGTCATTGTATAAAATTAAACTTATCCATGCTAAAGTTTTTAGAAAACTAGAACTTAAGGGAATTTCCTTAACCCCCAATAAAGAGGTTCTGCAAAAAAGCTTGTGAACATTTTTACTTGTTGGTGAAAGATAAGAAGTATCCCCACCTCAGATGTCCTAGTCAATGCATTAATGCTCGTGATATGAGTTCTGACTGTTAGAGTAAAAAATTATCATTAATAAAGATGTTAACATTACAAAAAATCCAGGAAAATCTATAGACAAACTAACAAGTATTAGAGCTAATAAAACGGGTAAGCAAATTCACTGGATACAAAATCAGCATATAAAAAGGAAGAGCAGATAATTCTTCTCAAAAACTCCTAATCCAAGACAAATCATGAGAAAATATTAGACCAACTCATTGAGAGACATTCTATAAAATAACCTGACTAGTACCTCAAAACTGCTAAAGTCATGAAAAACAAGGAAATACTGAGAGGCTATCATGGCCCAGAGTTGCCTAAGAAGAAATAATAATGTGTCCTGGCTAGGATCCTAGAACAGAAGGAAGAGATTTATAGAAACAGGTAAAATTCAAATACAGTCTGTAATTTAATTAATAGTTCTGTACTAAGGTAATTCCTTCATTTTCACAGTGTACCAAGGTTATGTAAGATGTTAACGTCAGGAGAAACTGGGTAAGGAATATTTATCCTATCTTTGCAAATTTCCTGTATACCCGAAGTTATTTAAAAAAAAAAAACAAAACAAAACACAACTATACCATGTTGTAACCCCAAATAACAGATTGGATAAGTAATAGGAAAAAAGACTTTCTAAAATCAAATTGAAATCCCAATGGGATATCTTTTTTCAGTTGTTTTTCTTTTTTAGTTATCTCTTCACTCAATGCGAACTCACTACCCCGAGGGATCTGAGGGATCGCATGCTCCACTGACTGAGCCAGTCAGGTTCCCCCTTGATAGCATATTTCATCAAACTTGACAAGCTAATTCTAAAAGTCATTTGGAGATGGAGGGCTAAGAATAGCCAAAGACACTTGAAAGCAAAGTAGGGCAGATGCCCTTTCAGATATCAAGATACCAAAAGCTGTAATAATTACTATGATGTGTTAACACACAGAGATAGACAAATGGGCCAGTGGGACAGACTAGTGGGACAGGCCTACTCATATGCAGAAACATACATCAGGAGAGAAATTAGATCCTTACCACAAAACATACGGAAAAGTTAACATTAAGAACAACAACAACCAAGGCTATTAGAGTATCTTTCTGACTTCCGTGTAGGTAGGGATTTCTTAAGGAATAAAAAGCAGAGATATGAAGGAAAAGACTTAAATTTTACAGCACCGGTATTTAACACTTCCATAACAAAGGATATTGATGGCTTTTCTTTTGACTTGTTTATGGTACACGTTTTAGACTTATATTTAAGTGCGACGGGGGTAGGGGGCAGGGGGTAATTCAGGCTGGTCCGTGACATCTTATTCACCTTCAAAGATCACCCTGGTGCTGTGTAGAGACTCTTGGGAGGGAAGGGTTTGGAGTGGAAGCAGGTGATCCAGTGAGTAGGCTAATAACCAGGGGAAGTCACGGTGATTAGGACTGTCACGAAGAGGGAAAACACTGGACAAATTTGGGATGTCGTGGCTGTAGGGTCAGCAGGACTTGCTGATGATTTAGATGGTGACAGTAAGGAAAAGAAGAATCGAGCAATTGTGAGATTTCTGGCTATAGCAACTGGTACTGCTTATAGAAATATATAGAATTACAGAATGAGGAAAAGGGAAACTAAATATTTATTTAAAATGCTTTCCGTTCCTGTTGAATATGCAGGTGGAGCAGTCAGATACAGGAGCTTCTGTGGAAAGTTCTGTGGCAGAGGATTTAAATTTGGGAGCTGCTGGCGTCTAGGTGGTGTTTAAACCATGCCTAGGGAGCGCATGTTGATGGAGAAGCGTAGTGACCGAGTTGTGAGCGTTTAGAGGTTGAACAGAGCAAAAGTCAGCTAAGAGGATGGAGAAGAGGCCGCTGAAAACCGGGGTGGTGTCGTGTCGTGTCGCGGAAAAATAAGATAGCCTGGGTTTTTGTTTGTTATTGTTTCTTTTAATGAGGATGTTGAATGTTACGGAAGGATCAAGCGAGATTAAGGTCCAGTTGCCTAGCTGCATAGGGAATTGCTCAGCAGTTTCATCGGGTGGCATGGTAGGGGGAGAGGATATGCAGTGAGGCCGGTGAGTTAGTGACAGTCCACTCTGTCAAGAGCGGTTTGGAGGGAGAGGGGGAGGGAGCACTGAGGAAAGGGGTAGTCACTGCGGGAGTCCCGAGGGCCTGTGGTATCTGAAGGGAATGAGTGATCCAGGATCCAGAGAGACACTTGTACTGCAGGCAGAGGCCTTTGAGGAGAGAGAACGGGGTCGTAGAATGTGTTAAAGTCATCACCTCCTGCACCATGTGCAGACATTAGCATCACCTGGGGAGCTCCAAAACCACCGCGTCCGCGGGGCCCTGGGCAGCTCCAGGGGTGAACAGCTCCCCGGCTGATCCCCGGGTGAGGCCAGATGTGAAAACCTCTGACCTAAGGGTAGTAGCACTCACTTGCAGTCATGCCTCTCGAATTTCCCGAGAGGCGGCTGGGGAGTAGGTTTCGGAGGTGCACGGCACACACAGTGTTGTCATTCAGATTTTAAGTTCACTGTGGCGCTGCTGGCTGAGAGGAGACTGGAAGACTTGGGGAGCTTAAAACACCCCCCCCCCCCAAGCCGGTGGCTTCTTAAGGTGGCAAGCAACCACAGATTTCTATTTATGCTTATTATGTATGAACAGAACATTTCATTTTCGGCACCATATTCTGTGCGCTAGTAAGTAACCTGCTTATTGTAATTAACCATCTAATGAATTTGTTCCTTGAAAATTAAAATCCTACATTTTTTATTGGCCACGGTAAAGTTTCGGTGTACGGATTGACCAGAATACAGCTTAATTCTTCTGCAGGGTACACTTTTCTAATAAAAAAAATGATGCTCCACGAACACGCTTGCATATAATCTTTCATTCGCTGCTTATCTCTGCTTTCATGGAACAGTTGGACCAATGGTATGTTAATGAACTTTGTATAATTCGTTGCTTTTACTGCTAGAAAAGAAATTCGTATTTATAACAAACAGTATGGGTTGGAGCAGGGGAAAAATTCCTCCCTTCATCCTCCTCCCCTCACCCGCAATTCCTTTTCCTTCAAGGTAAGCAGCTTGCGGTTTCCTGTATTCTTTTGCGCAAGTTTTACCTGCAAATGTGTGCATCCTTAACAAACAAATGAAAACACTTACCAGCTCATTCCTACAAACGAGAGCAATTTGTCCCTAGCCCCGGGGACAGCCGCGCCTCGCTGCTGTCCCGGGCCACGGTTCCCCGGTGTCCTCTGTGGTCCGCCGTGTGCCCACCGGCACTGTGGGGGGTCCGCGGGGTCTGAGCCGGGCCACGTGCGCGGCACTGCGAGGGGTCTGTGCAGGGCCACGTGTGGGGCGGCTTGCGGAAGTCTTCGGGGCGCTGCGGGGTCCGTGCCCCGGGCGTGGTGGGGGGCGGGGGGGTGCTGCGTGCGGGCGCTGGTGGGGTCTGTATGAGGGCGCCGCAGGGTCTGTGCGGGGTGCTACCGGACAGATTGCGGGGTCTGTGCGGAGCGCCGCGGGGATCTGTGTGGGGCGGCTGTGGGGATCCGTGTCGAGATCTGTGCGGGTGCTAACGGGGTGGCCGCGGGGATCGGTGCGGGTACTGACGGGGTGGCTGTGGGATCTGTGTGGGATGCTGCGGGGATGCGTGCGGGCCGCGGCGGGGTCTGTGTGGGGATCCGTGTCGGGGTCTGTGCGGGCTGCGGCGGGGTCCGCCTGGCCCGGCGTGCAGTCCGCGCGTGACTCTCCACAGCGGGTCCGCCAGCGCCCAGTGCGCTCCCGTGAGGTGCCAGCCTCCTCCCTCGCTGCCCGGGTTTCTGGCGCGGTTCGGCCTGTACCGCCCGGCGCCCGAGAGAGCCTGGCTTACGGAGGGACTAGTCCCGCGTCTCTCGCGTGTCCTGGACGCAAAAGTGTCGTCTCCCACTTTCTCGTTCTTCACACTTCAACGTACATGGTTTTGCCCGCAGGATTTCCACTTTTTGGACAAATGTATTTTTTTTTTTTCTTCACTGGTTTTGTGTTTGGGAGTTGTCGGTCAGCCCTTCTGCGTGTCACCCCCGTTTCTTTGTGTGGGGGTCTCACACACCCCCACACCCCCTTATCGAGACCCCTGTCAGGGGCCCCTGGTGTCGGCTGGGTTGACGTCAACCTCCTGCCTTCGCGCCAAGCCATCGCCACGGCAACCGCAGCCTGATTGGCAGCGCCCAGAGGCGTGGCGAGGGGGGCCCGGGGTGGGCAGCTCGGCCTCTCATTGGCCTGCGCTGCAGCCCCGCCTCTGCGGAGAGCCTGACAAGGAGTCGCGCGCAGAGGCTCGGTGCAGACGCTGGGAGCCGCGGGGAGGACGAGGTCGGAGCCGAGGAGCGGACATGTCCACCCTGGGCTGGTGGCGCCGCCGGGCGCCAGGGGCCCTGTGGGCGTGCTAGACTGTGCACACGGGCTGCTCCTGGGCCGAGCCGTGGGGCCCGAGGCAGTGTGGTGAGGGGAGGTGAGTCCGGCCGGACCCCCGCGCTACACGTCTGTGTCAGGACGGTGTCCGGATGCCGCGTGAGGCAGCACGGCCGTCACACGCTGCACTCTGGGACCCTGGCCAGATGGGGAAGGGGGAAGGCAGCCGGCGGACACCGCCTGGTGGGGTTCTCAACGGGTCCGGTGCTCGGGTTGCCGCGCTTGCCGCGGACGCCATCTTGCGTGTCTGGCCGGGGTTTCAGGGACCGGCTGCCCCTTTCAGGTGGCCGCGGAGCCGGGGGGCTGCCGCGCCATCTTGCCTAGTGGAGGTGGGGGACGGGCACGGGATGACCGCGGACTTCTGTCAGGCGAGCCCGCCAGGGTGGGTGCTGGGGAAGTGGTGGGCCGGCCGGGTCTGGGGGCTACAGATCACTACGTCTGTCCCACGGCGTCCCTGACAGCCAGGTCCCTCAGGCTGTCTCAGCATCCTTGCCAGACTTTGGGGGCGGGGCTTGTTTTGCCGCAGTGGCGGCGGGAGGAGCTACAAGTCGTGAGGGGCGGGGCCGAGGGCTTCACGCCTGTGGGTATTTTCTCAGGGCTGTGAGTGATTGGGGAGCCCCGCCCACCTGGCGCCATATTTGGCGTGGGCGGTGAAGTTTGCTGCAAAGGCGCTATCCTGATTGGTTGGCCGCGGATTGGGGCGGGGCCAAGGGCGGTTGAGACTGCGGCTAGCCCGGGCTGTGACGGTATCATTGAATCCCGCCTACCTTGGCGCCATCTTTGATGGGGGTGGCTAAGGTCTGCCGCGCAGGCTGGTGCGATGGTGGCAGGCTGGCCGCAGCGGGGCGGGGCCAAGGGCTGGGGGGGGGGGGGCGGCGGGAACCGTGGTGACCCCGTGTTCTATGCTCTGAAGGCTTCAGGGTCCTGACTACCTCGCACTTTCTTTGCCAGTCGAAGGTCTGGCTGCAGAGGTTTGCCGTGACGGTGCCACCTCAACTGGCTTGAGGGCTAAGCTCTGACTTCTGAGAATGGGCCGTGGCTAGTGACCCGGAGACCGTTTTGTTGGCTGGGTCCGTGTGGTTTGGAGAAGCCAAGCGTTGTGCTAAGTTTGCCGCGGCTGCCGCGGTCGCGGCCGCCATGAAACTGTTAGTACTGAGGTACAGAGCTACAGGCTGTGGACGCACCGGCTGTTACTCCTTGGTGATATCTGGGCGCGGCAGAGGCCTTCCCTTGTGGTTGTCACCCTGCGGTGTGTCTGGCCCCATCTTTTGGCTAGGGGAAATGCTGGGGACGGGAGCAGCCTAGCTGTGTTGCGCAGACCCCGTCAGCGGGGCTGGGGGTGGGACCACGGGCAGTTTGGGGGACTGACCCTGCTGCGGGCCCCGCCCACACTGGCACTATTCATGTTGGCCGACAGGTGGCTGCCGAGACTTATGCACAGGCACCATCTTGAAGGACAGCAGGGAGAGGGAGGAGCTGCAGTGCTCGACCCACTCTAGCGCTATTAGCCGATAGGTGGCAGCCGAGACCCTCTGCGCAGGCGCCATCTTGAAGGACAGCGGAGCTGCAGGGGCGGGTCCAAGGGGAGAGGAGGCGCTGCAGAGCTCGGCCCCCTGTAGTACTGTTTGTTGGCCAACAGGTGGCAGCCGAGACTTATGCGCAGGCGCCATGTTGAAGGACAGCCCAGCTGCAGGGGGCGGATCCAAGGGGAGGGAGGAGCTGCAGAGCTCCCCGTGACTTACTGCGCAGGCGCTATCTTGAGTGACAGAGTGGGGCTGGCTGTAGGGGGTGGGACCAAGGGGCGGGGCTGCAGAGTTGGGCCCACTCTGGCGCTGTTGGCCGACAGGTGGCAGCTGAGGCTTACTGCGCAGGCGCCATCTTGAGTGCACATGGGTTTGGCTGCAGGGGCTGAGCCCAAGGGGAGGGGCTGCGGAGTTCCGCCTACTGTGTCGACAGGTGGCAGCCGAGACTTACTGCGCAGCCACCGTTTGAGTGACAGAGGTCCTGCAGGGGGCGGGGTGAGGGAGGAGCTGCAGAGCCCCACCCACTCGAGTGATATTAAGACCTGTAGGTGACAGCTAAAGCTTATTGTGCAAGTGTCACTATCAGTGATGGTCGTATTGCTGGGAGCAGGCTTGAGAGAGGCTTTCATGTTTTGAATAACAGGAGACTGCAGACCCCTACCCATTGGGTGGGTAGGCCTGGGTTGTGTTGGCGTGGGATGGCCCCTCGAGGCTTATTGCACAGGCGCCATCTTGAATGATGGCAGAGCTGCAGGCGGTGGGCCTGAGGGAGGGGCTGTCTTGTCCTGAACGATAAATAGACCCTGCAGACCCCTGCCCATCCCAGCAGTATGTTTGTTGTCCAGTAGGTGGCTGCCGAGGCTTACTGCACAGGCGCCATCTTGAATGACAGCGGAGCAGCCGGGGGCGGGCCCAGAGGTGGCTGCCGAAGCTTACTGCGCAGGCGCCATCTTGAATGACGGCTTGGCTGCAGGGGGCGGGCCCAGAGTGGGCAGCTGGGGTTTGCTGCGCAGGCGCAATCTGAGTGATGGCCGAGCTGCAGGGGACGGTTGTAAGGAGGGGCTGTCGGGTCCAGATTCACCGGGCTGCAAACACCTGCCCACCCTTGTGCCATGTTGGCCAGTAGGCGGTTGCTAAAGCGCCATCAAGAAGGACCGTGGAGTTGTAGGCGGTGGTTTGAGGGTGGGACTGCCATGTCCTAAGTGACTGAGGGGTCCTGGGGAGCCCCATCCACCTTCGCATGGCTGAGAACAGGAGTCAGGTTTGCTGTGTAGGCTCCAGTTTGGCCAGCCCAGAGCGTTTGCCGCAGTGGCCACTCATCAGGGTGGCAGGCGAGATATTTCCTCGAAGGACACCAAAGCCAAGTCTCAGGAATGTGGGGACAGGGTTCACCTGTGCAGCCCTGAGGGTCCGTTTGAATGACTGGGGTTCAGATGTCGGCATTTTAATAGATTTGGGGAAGGTGAGGTCTCCAGAAGACAGACCCGTGCTGTGGGAAGAGGACGCGTGCTGTGGACATAAGTTTTGGGGTGTGGAGGCTCTGAGGTCAGTATGGAGTTTACGCAAAGAAAAACGTCTAAGAGCCTGGAACTGGACAATTCAGGGCTGCAGACAGGAGAGGGGCGTGGCACGGGAGACAATCCAGGGGAGGTACTCTAGGCATGTCAGGGCGTGGTTTGGGAGAGCGCGGGGGGGGGGGGGGGGGGGGAGGCGGGCTGGCTGTCCTGGTGGGTGGGGCTACCTGCTGGTGGCGGGGTTGGGGGTTGCACATGCGCAGAGTCACTTGTGGCACTGCTGCGGCGTCTACCGCGATTCCAGCACTAAAGTAGCTCTCACCATGTTTGCCTACGTGTACCCCAGACTCCAGCTGGGGCACTTCTAGTCCTAGCTCCACCAAAGCATCTCGTAAGCCCCCCATTTGGGAGCATGTTGAAAACCTCTACAATGGTGTGTAAGGTTAAGGAATGAAGTAACTACCTAATGGCAATAATACTAAGGTCCTAATAGAAGATAATCTTTTCATAGTACTTAAATTTACAGTGCAGTTAAACTTCTTTCCCTGCATCACTAGCTATTAGATGGCAAAACTGGAGTTTTAATTCACTTTTCTAAGGAGTACCTGTATCTCTAGTCCATGTGGTCTCCACGGAAAATGTCAGTAGATGTTCTGTTTTTCAGAGTGACATTAGGTTGATCTGTACTGGTCTGCCATGGGCTCTGAGATTGAGTTCTCTGAGCATCTGCTTTTCTATAAAGTGATACTTAGAAGATTACAGTGTTGTGGGGAGGAGTAACAGAGACAAGAAAAGCAGTTGTTAAGTATTGTATGGGGTGTGTAAAATACATAAATATGTAAATAAATAATAGTACCACTTCAGCTATTGTTTTCCTGAGTTTTGCCTACACGTGTCCTTTGCTTTTAGAGGAACTGGCAGCATCACATAGTTAATAAGTGGGAAGTTGGGTTCTTGAATTGATTTCTAAGTCCAAAGCCCTGTGTCTTTACTGTTTTGCTTTGCTTGTTAGAAGACATTCTAAGAAGTTCAGAGAATGACTTGCACAGCCATTGGCATAACCCCACAGGGAAGAGACTGTGATTACAGTCCACAGTACAACTCTTGCCTCAGGGAGCAATGCCCAGGGCCCTTCCGTCCTGGGAGGGAAGACTCTTTCTCCTGGTCTCACTTGACCTCTGCCACTGGAGGAGATAAAGGTGCACCTGTTGTGCAGTCCTTTCCAGTCTGAGGAATCTGGTATTTGCAAAGTAAATTTGGTATCTCATGTTTTCTTTTCCTTCCCC
This sequence comes from Panthera tigris, assembly GCF_018350195.1. Classification (NCBI taxonomy): domain Eukaryota; kingdom Metazoa; phylum Chordata; class Mammalia; order Carnivora; family Felidae; genus Panthera; species Panthera tigris. The sequence continues at coordinate 1,878,225 of NC_056674.1, forward strand.
AGCTTTGCCTTCTTGAGCTCCTATCCTTCTCAGAGACACCTGGCCAGAGGAAGAGGAACTAGGTCCAAACACTAGGTGGTCGGGTCCAGGTCCAGGTGAGTTGAATTCCCTTCTCACACTGCCACACTCATCCTTAGAGTGAACACATTCTTCTTCATCCTGACACTTTTCTACTGCATACGTGTTCCATACAGCCATGCAAGTACCCGTTTGTGCTCTCTGAAAACTCACAGACTCTTCCGGTGAATTGCGTGTTTGCCAGAAATTCTCCTTGGCCTCATGCTATGCTTTTCAGTTTCCTTCATTCCGCCCCCCCCCCACCCCCCCCCCAACACTCAGTTGTACTTTCAGGCCTACTCTTTCTCTCTTGTTGGGTGATTAGAGAAGCATGAGAGGTCCATCAGTTCTTCTAGCAAACATGGCCTAGAGTGGGAAAAGAAGTGTATTCCTGGAGCTCATAGTCTATTGGTTAATGAAAGACGTTGAAAAAATAATTGTACAATTGATGTTTTTGAGAGAGAATATTCACTGTGGACAGTTAACCTGAAACAGGCCACATAGGGCCTTTCTGGAAGGCCAGGGAAGCTCAGGCTGAGCACTGAAGAAGTGAGGATGGTAGTGTGTTGTGGCAAGAGTAGTCTGAAGCAGAGGGCACAGGGGCATTTCTGAGGGCTCCAGAGAGAAGAGCCAAAAGTCTAGGATGCCTGGAGCAAAGGAAAGAATTGAGTGGCGTTTGATCCAGGTGGGGAAGAGGTCAGTTGGTGCTGTGTTGTGAAAGGTCTCCCAGTGAGTGGTAAGTATATGGGCTCAATATGAAACACAGTGGGAAACCATTGAGGTGTTTCAGCCATAAAAGTAACATGAGAATCAGATTTGTGTTTTAAAAACACCGTCTGTTGTAGGGTTCTGAAGAGGAGGGTGGAAACAGTGACTGCAGCGATAACCATTTCAGGTCTGGGTGAGAGATGATAGCTTGGATTAGGGTCAGAGCAGGGGGAGAAGTGAAGTAGTTGGATATTAGAGAGCTACTAAGAGACTCGGTCGGCCCCGTACTCTTCTTTCACACCTTGCTGACTGCTTCAGGTCAGGTGCAGTGAATCACATCGTGTGAGGAAGTGAGCAAAATAGCAAAAGTTGTTCATTCCGTCAGCAAACATGGAAACTGCCCACTCTGGGACAGGACCATGCCAGACTTTGTATCTCTGGAAGTGGGTGACATAATCACTGGCCTCAACGTCTGCTGAATGAGCACTGTAGTTAAATGATGAGTAAGAAAACATGCTTACCAACATAGGTGGCTGTGCTGACGGTGTGTTACCATCTGAAGGAAGGCTCATGTGCCATTCAGGTTGGTCCCTGGGAATCATTGGTTTATGCCTGGCCTCAGTGAGTGCCTCAAGTATCCAGTGTCTGGTCCTAAAGCCTGTGGACACTCAGAAACCTTATTTCACGTAAGGACTCATCCTGTGTTAGTAGATCCACATTAATGAAGCTGGGGAAACCTGTGTAAACCCTACTGACATATTAGTTTATGTTGAAAACCGGTGTGACTAAAGTACAATGTTCCTGTTTTCTCCATTCTGGCTTGTTAGCTTATAGTGGGACATAACTACAGCAGGGACCCAAATACTCAAAAGTGTGTATGATCAACAGATTCTCTCCCTGTAGACAGACCTACATGGGAAATGAACCATAATGAAAAGATTGCTTGGTGAGTATGGAATCAAAATGAGAGAAGGTGAAGGTTCACTAGCACTGGCCTTTAGGTAGCCTAGCGCCAGCATCTGGTTGCAGTGAAGCTCTTGCTAGGTAACTAGGACACCAGAGGTCTCCTATCTCCAGTCCCCTTTGTTCCCAATTTCCACTCAAATTAGGTCTGACCAGAGTAGCCCTTTCCTGTACATCGTTTGTGGCCTATCTTTTCATGTTTTTTTTCTCATTTGGGAGAAAAAAAAAAATGATCAGCTAATAATTGACGTGAAAATATGGCCAGATTACTCATACTGGCTCAGAAGACAGTCTCTTTAAAGTAGCTTTATTCGTCTTGAACTATTTGGGGTCTGATCATTAAACTAAAATTCTTAGATACTATTTCCTCTCTTCTGAAATTTCTGGGGAAAGCCCACAAGAATGGACACCAACAAGGAAATTTTGCTGCAGTGTGGTAAGTGCTAAGCCTTTGTGATAGAGGTAAGCCCAGGGTGATGTGGAGATGATCTGCGAAGAGCCATCTAAAAGACCAGAGGGTGGAGGTTGCGGCCAGGATGGTAGGGAGAGTGGTCACTTACTCTTTGCTGACATTGCCATATGAAACTGGCCCCCCAGCAGCCCCTGTTGTCCGTATGCTTCTGTTGGTGATTATTCGAACAAGACCAGACACCTAAGCCTACAGCAGTGGTTCTCAAAGTGTAACTACTGGGGTGCTTATTGGAATGCCTCCTTCCTAGAGAACCACAGGCCTCCTAGATCGTCACATCTAGAGAGGCAGGTACATATTTCACGAGTACCTCAGATGGCTTTTGGCACCCCAAGTTTGAGAACCACCACCCTAGAAGGACTTGAGCTGCGGTGTGTACTTGCAGACTCGGAGAACTTGGGTTGCTGAGGCTGTCAGCATTGGGCGTGTCACCGGGAGGTGAGGTAGGACTGGGGCTGGGGCAGCGCTTACCACGTCATGCTGAAGTAGAGAATGTCGGTCTGCAGAGAGAGGCAGGAGAATGGAGCAAACGAGAAGAGAGAGGAGACCGCACACCATGCTGTCCCCAAGAAACGAAGAAAGTAACTTCCTCGCTTCCTGACTTTAAAGTTCTCAATTCCAGCCCCCTCGGATGAGGTAGGTAGAATGAGTGAGGGGGCTGAATCTAGGTGCACCATGATGAGGGGCCAAAGTAAGTAAGTAGAAATGGGGTTGAAGAAGCTCTCATGGAGCTTCTTTCTCAACTGATGGGATGTGGGGAGCCTGAGGTGAAACAGTGGGGTCACAGGATTTCGTTAGCTCTCCTCATGTGTCCCACTCAATCTTTTCAAGCCTCTGATCTGTGTTCTTTAATTGATTTCTTCCCAGTTCATTTGTTTGAGGCCAAAGACACCCCCCCCCCACCTGGTAGCAGGGGTGCCTGATAAATTCCATCCTTGTTTCAGTTACATTAAATGTGAGGCCCATACTTTTGTTTTCTATTCATTTTTTATGAAATAGAGAAGTAAAGTGCTATAAAACATTCAAAGAATGGCGCAAATACTGTGGTAGAAACCACAGTGGCAACACTGTTGTCCAGGCGGCACCACTGTCCTGTAGTTGTAAGTGGTCAGGCTCACAAGCGAAATTTATTCTGCGTGAAATGTTTATGATGCATATAACATTTCATGGTTAGATGTCTAGTGTATGCAAGAACCGATATTTGGAGGTTAAAGAACGCTAGAAATCCATAAGGCCCTCTGCCCAGGGTAGAGAGAGACTGCTTTCTGTCATTCATCTCCTCTCTTTCCTTCCTCTTGGAATTGGTGGTCTTGGCCCCTAGGACCAGGGCTTGGTCCCTTTGTGTCTCCACCTTTGCCTTTGTCTGCCAAATGTGGTCAGACCTTTTAAGATCCTGCCCTTGGCCGCTACTCAACCCACACAGGGATCTGCACTCCAGAGAGCAGAAGGAAATGCGGAAATTTGAGTAGGGGTATGCGAGGGTCCACCTCCAAGTCAGGAAATGAAGGTGATGGGTTTGCCATGTGGCCAGAATTCAGTTTGAACTATGAGGCCAGAGGGGAGGGCCTGGATGTGGAGCACCATCAAGTGATACAGGCAGCGAGTGGAGGGTGCCATGGGAGCAGTGGGAGGCGGCCAGAGGGGAAGATGAAGTGTCCTCGTAAGCAGGGGCCACATCCCGGGACCACCACAGCAGAGGGCATGCTGCTTAGCAGCAGTAGGCAGAAAGGAAAAGGGAAGACCAACAGAAATTGAATTTATTTTGAATTTTATATTCAAAAATTTGTTTCTAATTATAAACTTAGAATAACATTTGAAATTAAAATGCAAAAAGAAGTAGTATCTTTTATTGTTTATTTTTTTATTTTCCCCCTTTTATGAATGATCTATACAAGTTTATATGGAAATTTTCTTCTGGCTTAATTTATATATATTTCCGTATGTTTAAATATCCTTGTAGTTGTTTGCTCTTGTGTGTTTGTTTTTTTAGCACAATGAGATCATACCCAGTTCATTAACATTTCAAACTCAAGCTATAAGAGTGAAGTTCCTGGGATGTGAGACAGTAGTTGGTGGGCGGGGAGAAGGTGTCATATGCCACCCGGAGAGCTCAGATAATGTGTCCACTATGTTTTTAGTCTCCATTTTTGTGGGTGTGTTTCTTTGTGTATGCACACATACTACGTAGTAGCTATTTAGCACTATCTACAAGAATTTCCATATAAATACACTTCCATCTATAGGTTTGCTTTCTAAAAACTGCCTTATTCCATTGTGTGGATATTTCCATCATTTTCTATGTGCATATAAATAGGTATACATGTAAATGCCACGTATGCTGTACAATTTTATGCCCCATTATTTTCATTTAATGCTTTAAAGGTTTTTTCACGTTAGTGGTTTCACCGAGTTTAGATAAACCAGTGTACCTGTAGAATGGAATATTATGTGGCCTTCAGAATGATGTAGATCTATATGTACTAATATAGAAAGGTAACCATCATAAATTACTAGGTTTTAAAACACATACACAAGGGACGCCTGGCTGGCAGGGTCGGCAGAGCACACGAGTCTTGATTTTGGGGTTGTGAGTTCCAGCCCCACATTGGGCATAAAGTTTACTGAAAAAAATAAAAGTTAAAAGCACACATGCAGAACACCTAATGTGATCTCATTTGGGTAAAAATTTGATGCTACTCTACATATGGATGTCAAAAGGTTTAGTATAGCAACAGATTTGATCAGTGGATGTGGCTTGTGGTTTTTACATTAAATATTTTGTAATGTTTGAATGTTGTATTATCTTTTATGTTTGCAATCAGAAAATAATGTTAAAAAACTTCTTGAAAGCATGACTTAATGGCTACATAGCATTCTATTAAAGATTTTTATGTTTTCATTCCTTCCTGTTTGATGAAAATTTTGGAGGAATGCTGTTTTTTGAGGGCACTGATTTATTTTAATGAGAGCAAAGTAGATTATTGGCCTTTGTGGCCTTAGGCTTCCAGTGATGCGTTGTTGAAATACAGAATTGCTTGGCAGGAGGCCAGACCCCAGCACTGGTTTGTGGTGCTTTCCTAATGCCAGAGGCTGTCCCAACCTTCTTGGAAATGCATGCTTGAATAACTGGTCAGAAATTAAAGTATTGGCCATCCCCTCTCATCACTTTTGTTAAAATTATTCTTTACCACTTAGTCCTCAGAGAGTTCATAGTTTGTATTTAAACAGTTAATGCTCTTTTTGATTTAAAGACCTTTCTTTATTGTAAACTAAATCCCATGTGTGTGTACACTTTCACGCAAGTCAGGTTTTGGACTGTGTTAGCTCGGTTAAGTGTATTTGTCTTGACACTTGAGTCATTGTGTTGGAAAGAATACTGTACGTTTCCATATGTTTGGGTCATTTTACAGACAACACATTGCCCCCACCACATACATACCTTATTCAGGATTGTCCTGATAGTTTTGTACCTTTATTCTTTAGAGGAACTGGATTCTCAGTTTATCAAAGCTTCCCATCCTTTCATTGGATTTTAATGTATGTTCAAGGAAGGATTGACAACAATTTCCACATTCCCATCCAAAAACATATGTCTTCACATATTCAGGATTTGTGTTATGTCCTAGACATTTAAAAAAATTTTGTTTGGAGTTGCAGATAGTTTGAATTTATTAATGAGAATTTATTTATTTTGCTATTAATGGGATTCTTTTCTTGTATTTAGTGACAAGGTTTTTTAGCTCAAAATAATGCTTTTTCCACATTATGCTTTTCGTTTCTTCTTCAGTTGTGTTAGCCAGGTTTTTCCAGAATAGTGTTGCATGGTGGTTGTGGTGGAGGTCCTCCCTTTCTGGCCCCCACTTTTAGTTGGAATACCTTTAGCGTTTAATATGCTTGCTTGCTTTTATTTGAGATAAATCTCTGTTGTTCATAGGTGGCCTCCTAGTTGTACTCTTTGCTAAAAACACTATAAGGAGAGGCTGTTGAAGTTTGCAAATGCTTTTTAACACGAAACAGTGCTCACAGGATCCCTTTCCCCTTATAATCCATCGTATAGAACAGTCCCCTGGAATTGGGATATCTTCCTTTGTATTACTGGAATGGGCTAGACTTTTCTAGATTGGATTTATTAAACATTTTTGCATCTAAGTGCAAAAAACTGTTTATTGAACACCTATGTGCCAGTCCTGTGAGATAAAAATACAATGGTGGAAAAAGGCAACAGAGGCTTTGCCCTCAGAGACTTTGGGTTTAAGTGCAGGCACTCTCAGTTCTACTAGGTTCACGCATCTTCAGGCACATCTCTGATCAGATGGGTAAATTGTTACTGTTGGCCTTTCTGGTCTGTCCTTGGACAGGCTACCCCCTCAGCCCCAACGTTTCATGCGATCGTATCAGACAAACATTTACTCAGCTCCTTTGTGATGCTTTCGTCTCAGCTACCTCCAAACCTGTATCTTCTGTTTTCTTCAGCGGTAGGCGTGGCTGTTGCCATGGAGGCAGAAGCTGGACTGGGGAAGTGGGGGCGAAGTGGGTAGAGCAGTTATGCTTTTGATTGGCCAGAGGCGCTGTCACAGGACGAGTTCACCTGAGATCTGGGTCTTCCTGAGGGTAAGGTGAGTATGGGACCCTGGCAAGTACTAGCACAGCACATCTGGCCCCACTCTGAGTTGCCCTTTGGTCTGTAAACAGAGTGAGTAAGGGGTAGAGGTTGGGTCACTTGGCCAGGATGGCACCTAACCTCATCTCACAAGACTCACCTGCTGTCAGGTACTGCTGTAGGAGTATGTCGATCAGTGTCTCCTTTTCCGGAGTTTGACTCTTGAGACAGGATCTGTGCCCCGTGTTAGGACCGTAGTTATACAAGAACACGTCAGCAACATAACACTTTTCTGACATGTGCTTGTCCCTTCCCATGGCTCCATGTGTAAAATGGCGTCACCTGCCATCATTTACTGCAGCAGCTCTTTAGTGCTGCATGTGTTACCTTTTATAAACTGGAAATTAGGTGTATATATAAGGACTTTATTGTAGTGGGCACCTGACTTTTTAGCTTTTTTTTTTCTTACTAATATTTTACTTACTTGATTGTCCTTAAGTGGAACCTTGCTGGTTCAAAAGGAATGGGCATTTTTAATGTTTTTAAAACATAGGCTGAAATGGCGTCCAGAATTATGGTTCATGCCTGCACCAGCCAGCTTCTCACCAACATCAGTTTTTCTTTTTGATTATTTTTGAAATATCTGCCCATTTGATAGGCCAAAAAGGTGTTCACTGTAATATTTCACATTTCTTTGATTCCGATGTGACTGTTGGAACTTATCACTAATTTTATGAACTGTATTTTTTATTTTCACGGGTAGACATTTCTCTTATTGCTTTCTAAGAGCTTCTCACATTTGAGATATTAACTGTTGTCTATGTTGCAGAATATTTTCCCCCTCTTCTTCTGGTTTGTTTTTATTTTGGTTGCATCTTATAGCACAGAAAATTTGTACCCATTTTTATTTTCCCATCTGCTGAGTAGTGAGTGAGTGGTCTTTTGGTGGGCTCTGGCATTGGAATTATGCTTGGGCCTTCTCCTCCCTGTCCCTGTTCTTTGCTGTTGCACACAGTGCCTCTCTGAACACACTTGAGATCTGTACCTCTGTGCACATGGGCAGAAAGGTCTATCAGTTAGATTTCAGAATCCCTAGCTTAGGGGATGACCTTACAATTATGTATTAATAATTGCTGGAGATCTGGGGAGTATATTCAACTTATAGCTGCAATTTCCTTATGTGATTCTTGGTTTCACAAGTTCCAGACTTGATTCTTTGGGGGTTTCTAAATTGCCTGCCATCTGGTTTAGGATATGACCTTGGACTCCAGCAGGGTGGGATAGGCAGGGAAGGGAGGATACCCCCTCAGTGTTAAGGTGTCAGGGTTGCGTGAACCCACTCAGTGGGCAGCACAGTCTCTAAGGCCTCTACTAGTGCTTTTGTTTATTGTTTTTGTTTTAACTTTGAATTTATTTTTTTGACTAGGTAATACATGCTCATGGTAAAAAATAAGTAAATAAAAACAAAAAACAAAAGGAGACTATACAGTGAAAAAGTAAGTTTCCTTCCCTTCTTTCCCTGGCCCCCAGTTCCCTTCCCCAGGGGTGATCACTATTAATCACTATTACTAGTCTCATATATATTCTTACAGAAATTGTCTAAGTAAATACGTCTGTTTTTATAGTTTCTTAGAATGCTGTACACATTTTCGTGTCCCATTTTGCACTTAACTACGTTAGAGGTCATCTTATATCCATTTATTTACAATTGGCTCATTATTTTAAAAGGTTTCATAATCATTATATGAATATGTACTATATTTTGTGCATTGTCAGCACTATTCAGTGACTATATTCTTGGACATATGTGATTACGTATTTCTGGAATAAATTCATGGAAATAGAATTTATAGGACAGGGTGTGTACATTTAAAATTTCAAGAAGTTATCCAAATTGCCCTCCATAAAATCTCCATTGCCATAACCATTATGTGAGTACGCCCATTTCTTTTTCATACAGATACTTACATTGTCCATTTTTACAATTACTCTGTTCTCAAAGTCCTTTTTTACTCTCAGATCTGAAATGAACTTCCTCTGCAGTTGTGGGAAGGAGTTGTTAGGGCCTGATTCTTTTTTTTAAGTTTTTCCTGTTAAATTAAAAAAAAAATATATATATATATATACACACACATATATATATGTATATGTATATATATATATATATACACACATATATATATGTATATGTATACATATATATATATATGTACATATACATATATATGTATAATGTTCTTGCTGACCACAGGCTGTTCTGTTGCCCTTGTTAGAAAATCTTGAGCACATTTAAAGAACATCAAATTTGTTTACTCTAGTCCTGAATTTCTTGAGAAAAGAAATGAGTGAATTTTTGGTGTAGAAGTTGGCGTGTACCTTGTGATCGAATTCTTAAGGGCGTTCAAACGGTCGTATTATTAATGAGTAAGATGTCCTCCATCTCTTTTCTGTGCTCTGGAAGGGTTTTTATAACATGGTGAACTCATTGCTCATGGAACTTTTATGGAAGTTGCTCCTTAAATTATTTCATCTTTTTAAATTTCTTCCCTAGATTTTCCTCTGCTTTCTGAGTCAGGTTTGCCTGCCTGTATTTTCTTAGAAAAATTATTGATTCTCTGCCAAACCTTTTCATCCTACAGTTACTGTATGTAGTTTTCACCTGCTGGTGGTTTATGCTTCAAATATATGTGTACTGGGAGGAAAAATTACCATAGTAAACAAGTACATATATGAAGTCAAAGTTGTCCTTAATAGCTCTCAATTTTATCATCTAGTTAGAAGAGCCCTTTCCTGCTCCATAATTCTAAAAAGTAATCTTTTATTTATTTTATTTTGATTTTAGTTTTAGCATTTTTATGTATGGTATGACCTTCTCCCCCCAAGTGAAAGATTGGCTAGTTTTCCTACCACCATTTACTGAAGTAATGTGTGCCTTCCTTACTAGTTTGTAAATGCCACGTTTCATGCCACTGCCGGATACTTGACTACGTGTGGTCAACTTAGACCACAATTCCTAAGAGAATCCACTTTCTTGTCACAAGTTACAAGTGGGTCTTTTTGTTGTTTTATTTCTTAGGTTTTGATGGTGTAAACAACCATCATTGTTATTTCTATGCAGTCTTTCTCCTTCAGGCATATTATAAAAGAACTTTCTTACCATGAGATTACGTGAAAATATTTCTTAAATTTTGTGTATGGATTGTTGGTCTTTTGATATGTGAATTTTCAAAATATTGACCAAATGGAACTCTTCCAGGTCAACTTTGGAACCATCGCCAAGTTCCCCAACATTAATATTCTTTGAAGTTCCATTAAATTATATAGATTAACTTGGGGGAGGTTTTAGAGCTTTAATATGCCAGATCCATACATCTCCCATGATTATCCTATGTCTCTCCATTTACTGCCTTTTATTATTATAATTTGTAATCTTATTCATGTGGATGGTGTTGTCTTTCATTAAATCTTTTCTGTCTTTATAATGGCAGTTCTCTTCCCACTATTTAAAATTTTTAATTGCTGATACATATTTAGGGAGCATGTTGTAAGTGATTTTCTTATTAAATTATTGTCAGGTCTGCTTCATTGATTCACAAAATCTGAGTGAATGCTCTTACATAAAAGAGAATGATAGTTTTAGATCTTTCTTTATGCCTCACATTTTTCTTGCCTCATTGTAATTGGCTGGAACTCTGAAGAATAGTGTTCAACAGGGATAGTGCCAGAGATTTTTGTCTGCTTTTATAACTGAATTTGATCTGTGGTTTGTTAATGCTAGTTTTGTACTGGCTTTTTAAATTATTCTGATTTCATAAAGACAATGGGAAGGCTTTCTATTTCTCTTTGGTTGGTTTATGACCTGGGAATTGGCCTTTTCTTGAAGGCGATATATAAGTCCTCACCTCTAATGCTATCTGAATTCACAGCCATTTGGAGAATTAATTCTCTGACACTCTTTTTACATTTCTTCCATGTTTATTTGTCCATATATTTTTGTCTTTAAAATGTCTGCAGGTCCCTGGTATTTTGACTCTGTTCCCGTGGAGAGCTGCTTGTTCTGAAGTTCTGGAAAGGATCCTCTTCCCAAACAGGTGATTTACATACCTGAAGGTATCCTGTCACCTCTGAGAAGTTGCACTAGCGTCTTCTAGGGGACTGGAGTTTCCTCTGGGATATGAATGCCAAAGAGCAGTCTTGGGCTTCCTGCCCTTTCATCTTTGCCATTCAGGCCTGCTGGGTTTGAGAGCTCTGCCTTGTCAGGGGCAGTCTCTCTGTCCCTCTTAGCCAAGCATCACTCTAGTCGTCAGAGCCTGGATACTTGTCCTTTTCCTTCCCTGGCTTTGGAAGTCTTCTGCCTGGCAGGGTGCCATCTCATGCCCTCCCCTCTGTTGTCACCTGTCCTCAAGGAGGGCAGGGCAGACAGGGAGGCAGTGCTTGATTGCTGAGGGTCTTCCTGATGGACATGTATGTGTGTGTGTGTGTGTGTGCGCGCGCGCGCGTGTGCTGGTGCTTCAGAGGACAGCGGTGGGAGAGAGCATGGGTGGGGGTGGTGTTTGTGCGTGAGCAGAACCGAAGCCCATCACTGCAGGGGGGAAAAGGGCATGGCAGAGTTTGCTACATTTATTCCCAAATGATAAATGAAACACCTTGTTTTCTCTTTAAACATTAAAGAAAGAACTTTAATTTTAAACTTACTGGTTTTCCATTTAAAACAAAAGCATAGAATTTTTGCTGCATATTGTTTTGTTCTTCCTTGGAAGTAAAGCCAGAAGTACAAAACTGTCAGGTGAATTAATTCACCCACCCAAACCTAAATTTCTTTCCCATATTGCCTACCTTCTTGTACCATTTGTGGCTGTCCACAGAGGGAGATGGTTTAGGTAACGGGAAATGTATAGCCTTAATTGGTTATGTTAGAAAAAAGATGAAAATCAGCTTTTAAACTCAGTCTAAGAGGTTTTTGTAAAAAGAAGGGGCAGATAATAAAAAGACAACTAGGGAAATAAATGCAGCAATACAGAGGATTATCAAAGCTGGTTCTTTCCTAGAGGGGTTGATAGAAAAGTGGGCAGGTGAGGGTGGGTGACACACCAGAATGTTCTTTGGAAGCAGGGGCATAGAGGTTAATCCAGGATGTTCTCTCTCCCCAGAAACTTAGCTGTGCTTCTTCAGCCATGTGATAATGCGTGCCTACATCTAAAACTTATTTTATTTATTTATTTATTTATTTATTTATTTATTTATTTTTAAAGTTTATTTATTTTGAGAAAGAGACAGCATGAGCAGGGGAGGGGCAGAGAGAGAGAGGGAGAGAGAGAAAAAATTCCAAGAAGGCTCAATGCTGTCAGCACAGAGCACCATGCGGGGCTCAAACTCACGAAACTGTGAGATCATGACCTGAGCCGACACTAAGAGCTGGATGCTTAACCAACTGTGAGCCATCCAGATGCCCCTAAAACCAGTTTTTAAATGGGTTTATGTCTGTTAATTTCAATCTGTTCTACCATTGTTGGTACCTGACTTTGTGCCAGGCAGACACTAGAGGATACAAGTCTGGAAAAGTGAGTCTCTAATCCCTCAAGTAGAGTTTATAGTTTAGGCTGCAGAGAGGGGCAAGTTAACTGCAGCATTTAAAAATACATGTGAGGAGTGCTTGCAACACCTGAGAGATGGACAGTGCAGCTCAGGAGACCTATCGGAGGAGGTGGTGTTAGCAGAGCCCGAGGCTGGGGTTCAGGACAGGCACTTGTCAGAAGGGTGTGCGGTGCCGAGGGAAGGGGTCCTAAGCAGACCTGCAGACTCTGCCACTCTGGCCAGTAGAACTTTCCACAGTGATAGAGATGTTCAGAAATCACCAGAAATGGTAGGTTTGGCCCTCATTCCCTGTATCCCCTTTTCCATTTTTGCTGAGAACAAAAATCAACCTCCACTTTTAGTAATGCCTGGCACCTTGAGCATTGTGGGCATTGGGTTGGTAGGCCTTTTAGGTATATTAGCTTTTTTAATCTCACAGTTTTAAAAGGGTTGAGGGCTGTTGTTCCTTGGTGTAGATAAGGGGACAGACTCCAGGACGTTGAGTAGTTGCCCACAGTCATGACACCCGTTAGTAGCAGAGGTGACTCTCAAACAGGTTTGATGGTGCCCAGAGGTCATGCTTGTTACCCCTGTGGGAGGCTGTGTTTGTGTGCTGCGCATGCATCTGTGTATTGCGAGTGTGTGCATCTCTGCCCCCGTGGTTTGTTCACAAAGCGTTGTTGATGCCCGTTTAGGGCAGCCCCACACTGCTGCCTGATCCTCAACTTCTGGGACATGTGTGTATCTCCTTACGATCTACAGGTCCCTGAGTGCTGACTGTCACAGCCTGCCGCGTCTTTCCTGTTGACTCATGTTTGGTTCCTCCAGTGAAAATCTCACTTAGAAAAATGCTGCCTCCAAAGTACTTGTCTGCCACCAAACCGAAGAAGTCTTGGGCTCCAGATGTGCATGAGCTAGACAGTGACTTGACTAAGGAGCCGGATGCCACCGTAAGAGAAGGTGCAACTGACCCTGAATTCTTTCATCAGAGGTTTCGGAATTTCCTCTACGTGGAATTTGTTGGGCCTCGGAAGACACTGTTTAAACTCCGAAACCTCTGCCTCGATTGGCTGCAGCCAGAGACTCGCACCAAGGAGGAGATTATCGAGCTCTTGGTCCTTGAGCAGTACCTGACCATCCTTCCAGAAAAGATCAAGCCTTGGGTGCGGGCAAAAAAGCCCGAGAACTGTGAGAAGCTAGTCACTCTGCTGGAAAATTACAAGGAGATGTATGAACCAGGAGGTGAGGCACGGTGGAGGCTGTCGGGGAGCCCTGATCTCTCTGGGGTTCACAGCCGCAGCACCACTGGTAGTCGAGGCCAGGTCACTGTCTTCGTGGGGTGCCAGCCTGTCATAGGATATGCAGTGACACACCCCTAGCCCCTCTCTACTACCCACAGGATGCCGGTTGCACCCCCTCCCCAGCTGTGACAGCCAGACGTGATGTTACCACCTGTCCCCGGGGAGTAGAGTGCCCCAGTTAAGAACGGCCGCCTTAAGGTGGTGTGGGTAGGAAAGGCACACCTCAGTGAGGGCCTCTGTGAGGAACTGACAAGCCTCTGTGCACCTCACAACCCTGGCCTGGGCTCCTTTTCATGACACGAAGGGTGTGTTACCCCAGAGAGCTGTGCGTGGCTGCTATGTGGAGAGGAGGTGAGGGCGGTCGCAGCCACGTAGCCTGCCCAGGCGTGGTAGGAAGCTGAGGAATGTGGGGATCAGATCGCTCCAGCTTCCCGGGGAGGCAGGGGGTTGCACGGTTGGGGCAAGGGCAGACTCCACTCGGGGGAGCTATTTTGAGAACACAGGCGAGAGGTGATAGAGCATTAAGTCAGTGTCTGGTGTCCTCTCAGATGACAACAACAGTGACCTGCGCAGCGAAGACAGCATGAGCCGGAAGGGAGCAGAGTCCCCACCGCCACGTTCTGCGTCATCATTCTGCAGTGAGTAACTGTGTCAAGTCACGCCATTGGGGCAGACTTGGGCCCAGCTTCCCCGGCTACCAGCTCCGCCCATTGCCCAGAAGTGCATGGTGGGCCTGGCACCATCAGTGGAGACAGCGGTGCAGATCTGAGGGGAAGGGCAGTTGATGATGGAATGAGACATTTTTATATCCAAGCAGACACCAGTGTCTGGTGTGAAATACAATTTTTTTTTTAAATAATGAGAAAGTATTTGAAGCTGTTTGAAATTGGCCCAGGAGGGGCAGAGTTCATCACTACTTTGCCTCTAAAACCTGTTTTAAGGTCCTTCAAGAACTTGTAAAAAGGAAGCTTGCTTTTGGGAGGGCATGTGTTTTGTCTCTTTGGAGCAGGGTCATGTGCACATTGAGACTGGCGGGCGGGTCTGAAGTCATGGTCCAGAGTGTGGGGCTGATGGTGTGGCAGCCAGCAAACAACAGAAGTGTCTGCAGGGGCCGGCCTCTAAACCACGCTGTGGCGCTTGCTTTGCCGTCCGTGGCACTTGGGCAAAGCCTCCAGAAGTGGTGTTCTGGGTCCAGGGTAATCAAAAGAGCCCAGGTCGTGCATGGGAGTCTGGAGACCTCAGTGTGGGATCCATCTCCTCAAGGGAGGAGGGGGATTAGGGCCCCCATCCTGCGTGGCCCAGAACCGTGTTAACTCCTCCATGTCTGGCTTTCTCAGGTGACCGGGACCGGGACTGGGACCAGGAGTGGGACCGGGAGCGAGACCGGGACTGGGATCTGGACTGGGACCGGGACCGGGAGCGGAGAGGCAGGAGCAGAGACCTGGGGTCTCGGGACCGCTGGCCATACCCCAGGAACCCCAGAGGCAGTATGTCCCATGCTCGGACTTCCCTGGTGGGCGTGCAGGGCCACACCACACCCTGTCCCTCTGTGACGCCTTGTCTCTTCCCAGGACTTCCTCAACGGGACCTTTCCCTTCCTCTGATGGAGAAAACAACTTTTGCGACAGAAAGAGAACGCAAACGTAGGGATTCTGTGATGGATTATGAGTCAAGATCCCAGGTATGCTTAGGTCTCCTCTCTTTCTGGAAAGGCCATCTTCATTTCATGGCAGAGAGGCCTTTCTTTCCCAGGAGGGTATGCTCATCCACCCTTAGAATCCCACCTGGGTGCGCAGAGGGGCACTTCTGCCCTGCATGGAGCCCAGGCCTGTCCGCAGAGGTGGCAAGTGGCTGGGGTGACTCCTGCCTACTTTCTGACTGACCCACATTGTCAGAGGGGCACTTTGCCATCCCACACCTGTGGCATGTGGTACGTCGGTCATGTCAGTGGTTCCCTATGGAGCCAGGGAAGCAGAACCACTGCAGGGGTCTCTCTGGCCCACTGCAGGGAACCAGGGAGGCTGTACATCCACACGGCACACAGGCAAGAGAGAGCGAAGGCTCTGGAGCCAGCGAGGGCTGGGTGTGAGGCCCAGCTCTGCCACCTGCTAGGTGTGCAGCCTTGGACCATTTGCCTGACTAAGCTGAGCCTCAGTTTCCTCATTTGAAGAATGGATGCAGTGATTGGGTCAGCGGGCTGCTGTGAGGAGTGAGTGTGATTCATGTGTATCCAAGAAGGGCTTAATGTGATGCCTGGCATGCGGTCGGCACCGCCTGCGTGTCGGCAGTTCTGGCAGTAGTTTTAGGAGGCGGTGTGCTGGGGAGATCGGTGGAGGGGAAAAGGCCTTGGGATCTGGGCTGACCTGTATGGAGTAGGGTCACTCGTGACCCAGCATTCTGAAGGGGAGCCGCAGCGTGGAAAGGGCTTTGAGAGGAAGGGGAGCCGAGTGCGAGGAGCCTGCATCTCCTTTTAGCACTAAGGACCTCGCCCAGGTCAGGGAGTGCCATGGTGTCTGAGGTTGTCTGGGTCCCCACGTGCCCTGGAAACTTCAAGCCTTAACGACAGAGTGGAATTCAGCAGTCCCCCAAATAAGCCTTCGTGGGATACCGTGTGATGCTCGTTCCGCAGAGCTCTGGGAAGGAAAAATTGAGCGCTGGGAAGCAGTTGTCCCAGTGGTTTGGATTTGGATCTGAAAGGAAGCATCTTGAAGGCAGTAACCCTTGACTTCTGAAGGCCAGGTGAAGGTAGGGTCAGGAGGTCTCCGGCGAAGGCCCGGGGACAGGAGCCAGACAGAAAACCAGACAGGCCGGAACCCCGAGGGCAAAATTGCTGAGTCGGCCACAAGGTGGGGTTGGGCCTGGCCACGAGGGTCTTGTGTCCTGCAGCCGAGCAGAGGGCTCAGGTCGGTCCCCAGTGCACTCCTGCAGTGGCACTCAGAAGTTGGCATCAGCCGATGGAAGGCTTCGGATCCCACCCTGAAATCTCTGTCACTGGTCCCCTGTCTGGGAGATAAGCAAGGAATGCAGGGGTGTATGAGAGGGAGGAATCGGCAGTGTCCAGATGTTGGAAGCAGAGCACCCCAAAGCAGCAGTTACAGGGGAAGGGATGCGGAGGAAGGCGGGTAGGGTCGGAGGCGACTGTCCCTCCAGCCCAGATGTCCTTGTCCCTTGTGCCAGGGAAACTAAGTTTGTGACACACTTAGTTTGCTACTAATTTTGTTATCTTATTTGAAGAAACCAAATTGGCCACAATTTTAGGAATCTAGACAAAAATACTAAACAGACTCACTCTTAAGCTTGATTTTTGACAACGGAAAGGCTCTGTGATACGCCCTTACCTCCGAGAATGTGGTGCGGTGTGCATGCACGGCTTGCAAGCCCTGCTCCGTTCCCACTTGTCTGTAGAGGGATGAGCGATACGAGCCGTTATTTAGGGGGTGTTGAAACAGTCATGAAATAAAGATGAGAGGAGGTTGCTAATTGGCTTTTGTCTTGCTTTGCTCTTTAAATGCCTTTCCTCGACCCCAGTGAGGGTTGGCTCCTGGTCAGTGTAGGCCGAGAGTCTAGCCGCAGCGGGTCACTCCTAACCCGGCGTGCCGGGCTGGCGGCAGGCAGACGAATGGTATCGTGAAGCACCCAGAGGAGGAAGTCCTCATCCTCTTTTAGCGCCGCATGTAACTCTCTGAGCTGCTTGCTCTCCGGGTGTCACCCATTCGAGTGGAACTCGGTGGGCGCTCCTGCAAGTTGAGGTGCCGTTTTGGCTGCAGATACTAAGTGACGAGCCACTATAGGGACGCCCACTTATGGAGATTAACTTTACCTTAAATAAAGCATTGTTTTTCTTTCATAGAACAGCGTAGTTCAAAATTCAGTGTGCTCTTATTTTACTCAGGCAGACGGAAAGAAGAGTGTGAAAAATAACCCTTCCGTTTTGCCTTTGCCCATGGGGTCTCTCAGCACTGGGGACGGTGACCTTTCTGACTCCCTGAGCCTCCCAAGTTCTTGACCTCCTCTGCTCTCTCTGCTAACGCCCCAGGTCAGGAGCCCTGGTTTCCTTCCTCTCACTACGGATGTCCTGTGTCCCTGCTGGCGTAGCAGAATACGCCAGTGCTGGGACTCAGGACATACTGTCGCAAACCTGAGCCTAGTGGAGCTTTGGCTCTTGAGCTTGCCACCGGACAGGGGCTGGGCAACCAGCAAAAATGATGCCAGTTTGCTCTATAGGGTGCCTGTCCCGAGTTTTAGAGCCTCCTGAGCTTCTGTAGCCTGTGCGTCGTTCTAGGCCTTCCCAGCCCAGACTCAGAAAGAATTCTAGTTTTGAAACTCTGCTCGGTTTTGGTTGTGGCTTTGCTTTTCATCACTAGATGTTGGGAGTTGCATCAATGAGGCCTTCCTCTAAATCCCAGCGTATGTGCTGGTTTATCTTGTCATGCGTGCCCTCTTGTTTCCGCATTTCACACGGCTGTGTCCGTGCCACTTCCCAGCAAGGAGCTGTAATAAATTCAATATCAAAATGTCTTTACATAGTAGTTTAGTAATTTACATTTTTTTTACGTAATTCTTCTTGATGTTTGAACAACACGTCCCATTGCAGAAAACCCTCACCCGTAATATCGCAAGGTGGGTTGATGCTGACTCTCCCATTTTACAGATGAAGAACCTGAGGCTTAGAAAGATTTCTGTTCCCAAGGTTGCATGGCTCAGAAATGGTACAGTCCTCCTTTGGTCCTTGAGTTTTCCCTGGTTCCAAAACCTGTGGGCTTCCCACGGTGCTATGTCCATCCTTACGTCCATCTCCAGGCCTCAGTGCCGTCCGTGGTCCCTGGGACAACACTTCCCTGAGACTGCTGATGTCCTAGGGCATCAATAAGAAAAGGTACTGTGAGGTCCTGCATAGGAGACTCTTCCGAGTAATTCAGGGACTTGTAAAATGACTTTTAGAGACGTGTTCAGCAGGTGGGAAAGTCAGCTATAAAATGAAGGCATTCAGTGCTTCAGGTTCCATCGGGGTTATTTGGGACATCTCCACACCTGGAAGAGCACAGCGTGTACCCATGTTGTGCAGTGAAGGTGAACACAGGACACAGTGGGACCGCGGAGGGAGGCTTAAGTCCCACCTCCTGACCAGACGTCCGCTGAAACACGTTTTCCGTCCCTGCACATGCCACGCGTAGTCCATGTTTGGCCTGTTGAAGCTCTCACACCACCGCCCCCTTTCTCTGTGTCAGAGTCTTCCCACTTAAGGCCCCACTGAAGTTCCTCTACCAAACCCATTTAGCACTGATTATCTGTACCCCACTTTATTGTTTATTGTTCTCTAATTGTTTCATGAGTCTTTTCTCTCCAACCAAATTATAAGCTGCATGAGGGCAAGGAATGTGTGTCATACGTCTTTTGGATCTTCCTCACAGTCTAGCACCAAGGTAGGTACGCAGTAGGTCCGTAGTAAAACTCGCCCTGGATCACTCAGAACCCCAGACGCTGTGCGCACTTTCTACATATCTGTGTGTGTAGCGCCCGTATTGCCAGCATTCTTCTCTCTTGGGCACCCATGGAAGGACTCCATCGAGAGGTCTGTGTTTGGTATTTTAGGATGCCGTGTCATACCAGGACGTTGTGAACCTGACCGAGGACAGGAAGCCTCAGAACCCGATTCAGGACAACATGGAAAACTACAGGAAGCTGCTCTCTCTGGGTAAGCAGAGAGACCCAGTTACTGGAGCTTTTTGTCACCTGACTCTTAAAGCTGTAGGACATTAGACTCCATGTTAATATGTTTGGATTTTAAGGGTGATAAGAAGCCTTTGGAATATTTTAAGCAGAGAAATAAATGATGAGATGTGTTTTTGAGAAATCATTCTGGCTTTGGGTATATTGAGTGTATTGTACAAGGTCATGGAGAATGGGGAGATGGCTCTTGCCACAAGAGTTGGTACTTTTTCTAGAGAGGTGGCAGTGAGGATTTTTAAATACCTACTTAGAATGGGATCCTGAGTTCCAGTTTGGACCTCCCTTGAAGTTGGCTAGCATAGTGGGCAGTTGGCTGGCACTGAGGGGAGAGAGCTTTGCAAGGCAATGGAGCCTCAAGGAGCTCTGGTGTTAGGGGATCAGCTGAGGAAAAGAGTCAAGAAAGAGGAAGAGAATCATGGAAGCCAGTGAAAAAGAGGTGCGTCAGGATTTAAGTGTTCATTACAGGCAGGTGAAGACTGAAAAAGGTGCACTGAATTTCAGGACATGTAGTGGTCTCTGTGCAGATTTCTAGGTGGAATCAGGAGAATTAGTTAAAATTCAGGTAATAAGTCATACAGAGAAAGATACCATATGTTTTGACTCTTATGTGGATCCTGAGAAACTTAATAGAAGACCATGGTGGAGGGGAAGGAAGAAAAAAAGTTAGGGAGGGAGCCAAACCATAAGAGACCCTTAAAAACTGAGAATAAACTGAGGGTTGATGGGGGGTGGGAGGGAGGGGAAAATGGGTGATGGGCATTGAGGAGAGCACCTGTTGGGATGAGCACTGGGTATTGTATGGAAACCAATTTGACAACAAACTTCATATTAAAAAATAAAATTCAGGCTAGAATGGGCTGAGGAGTGGACAGTAAGGACATGGGACTGCACATAGAAGACACTCCAGGAGTTGGGCGTGGGCCACCTCCTGTTTAGTGGTTCCTAGGAAGGTAGGCACCATCTTACGGTGATGAGTCTTGTGCCCAGCTTGAGCATAAGCTGTCATATCATTCTTGTGAACAGGGGTTCAGCTTGCGGAAGACGACGGCCACTCCCACATGACACAGGGCCATTCATCGAGGTCAAAGAGAAGTGCCTACCCAAGCACCAGTCGAGGTAAGCACGAGGCAGGTTGTACCTAGTGGCCATTTGAGTTAATGAGATGGGAGCCGTACATACATATTGGTAGACCTGTTACATTTTATATTCACACCATCACCACAGAAGTCTCAGTGTTACAGGTACAGGAATTAGGGAGTATTTACACTTGGGGTTTCTTTTCAGGTCTAAAATCTATGCCTGAAACCAAAAAGTCAACCCATCGGCGGGGAATTTGTGAAGATGAATCTTCCCACGGGGTGATCATGGAAAAATTCATCAAGGACGTTTCGCGCAACTCCAAATCAGGACGGGCAAGGGAATCTAACGATCGGTCCCAGAGGTTCCCCAGAAGGCCAGACAATGATTGGAAGGAAGCTTCGTTCAACAAGAGGGAGTCGGTGATTCAGGAGAGGGGCTATGAAGGGAATGGCTTTGGGGGAGGCTTTAATTTTAACTCGAGTCTTGTTTCCAAAAAGAGAGTTCTTGAAAGAAAAAGGCGCTATCAGTTTGACACAGATGGGAAGGGTTCAGCTCACGAGCAGAAGGGCTATGCAAGGAAGAGACCTTTTGAATGTAGTGAAATGAGAAAAGCCATGAGCATGAGCAGCCTTAGCGCCCCCTCCTTCACTGAGTCGCAGCCACTTGATTTTGGGGCAATGCCCTATGTGTGTGATGAATGTGGGAGGTCTTTCAGTGTGATTTCCGAATTTGTCGAACATCAGATCATGCATACTAGAGAGAATCTCTATGAGTATGGTGAATCGTTTATTCATAGTGTGGCTGTCAGTGAGGTTCAGAAAAGTCAGGCTGGAGGGAAGCGCTTTGAATGTAAGGAGTGTGGGGAAACCTTTAATAAGAGTGCCGCGCTTGCCGAACATCGGAAAATTCATGCTAGAGAGCATCTTGCAGAATGTAATGATGAGGAGTATGAGGAGCCATTCATGCCTAGCCCAACCTTCAGTGAGCTCCAGAAAATATATGGGAAAGATAAATTCTATGAATGTAAGGTGTGTAAGGAAACCTTCCTTCATAGCTCCGCCCTAATTGACCACCAGAAAATCCATGGTAGAGATGACAAAGATAATGAGCGTGGGGAAGGCTTTAAACCCAGCCCACCCCCCAGTGATCTTCCGAAAACGTATGGTAAAGAGAAAATGTATGAATGCAAGGTGTGTGGGGAGACCTTCCATCACAGCTCATCCCTGAAAGAACACCAGAAGATCCATACTAGAGGAAACCTCTTTGAAAGTAAGGGTAAAGTGTGTGAGGAAACATTTATTCCTGGTCAGTCCCTTAAAAGGCGTCAGAAGACGTACCCAAAAGAGAAGCTGTATGACTTTACAGATGGTGGGGATGCCTTTAGGCAAAGCTCAGACCTCAGTGAGCATCAGAAAATTCATTCTCGAAAGAACCTCTTCGAAGGCAGGGGGTACGAGAAGTCTGTCATTCATAGCGTGCCCTTCACCGAATCCCAGAAGAGTCATACTATAACAAGACCACCTGAAGATGATGAGGACCAGAAGGCGTTCACCGTCAGCTCTAACCCTGATGACAACCAGAAGGTTCCTCCTCAAGAAAACGTCTATGAGAGGAAACCATACGAGAGGTCTGTTATTCATAGCTTAGCCTTTGCTAAGGCTGAGAAGAGTCACAGTGCAGTGGGGCCCAACAAACCAAAAGTGATTGCGGAGTCTCCCATTCAAAGCTCAGGTGTTACCGAACATCAGAAAGCCCACGCTGGAGAGAATACCTCCGAAGGAAAGAAATACGAGAGGTCTGTTATCCATAGTGTAGCTGCTTTCAAACCTCCCAAAAGTTGCAATGGAAATGAAGTCGTTGAATGTGAAGAGAAGGGAGAATCCTCCACTTCTGTTTCAGACCGTCATGATAAGCAACAGAAAACTCCTGCCAGAGAGAACCCTAATGAAGGGGGTAAGAATAACAACTACAAGGACTCTGTCATACAAAGTGTATCCCATATGGAATCTCAGAAAAGTCCAACTAGTCAGGGATCCAGTGAACTTAAGAAGGATGGCGAATCATCTACTCCCACCTCAAATGTCCGTGAACATCAGAAGGCTCGTTCGAAGAAGAAAAACATTGAGCGTAGGAACTACGAGACCTCTGTAATTCACTCCCTACGTTTTGGTGACCATCAAACATTTCGCCCTAGAGAGAAATTCTATGAATGTCCGGAGTGTGGAGAATCTTTTGTTCGTAGCTACGACCTCACTGAGCATCTGAAGATTCACGATAGAAAGAAGCCCTCTGGAAGTAAAAACTACGAACGTTCTGTAATTCGCAGCTTAGTCTCTACTGATCCTCAGACGAGTTACGCTGAGCAGCAACCACAGACAAGTTATGCTGGACACTCATCACAGATGAGGTACTCTGACCAAGCAGCACAAACGAGTTACGCCAAACACCCAGTGCAGGCGAGTTACTCTGGAATGCACATGAGTTACGCTGTACAGCCAGCGCACATGAGTTACACACAGCAAGCAGCACAGACGAGCTACATGGTGCCACCGACACAGATCAGTTACGACGAGGAGCAAGCGCAGACAAGTTACGCTGAACAGCAAGTGCGCAACAGATGCAGGGAGTGTGGGGAATGCTTTGCCACCGTCGGAGACCTTGGTGCACATCAGAAAATCTACGCCCGAGAAGAATTCCATGGTCGGAAGCTCTTTGGAGACACTGTTATTCAGGGCATAGGCCTTGAAGGGCCTCGGCCGGAAGAGCCTCGGCAGAATGAGCCAGATGAGCAGGACGAGCAGGACGAGCCTGAAGATGCCATCTATGGCTGTAAGGACTGTGGGCTAGGCTTTGCAGATCGCGCAGACCTTAGGGATCATCAGAAAGTTCATGGCAGAGAGTATCTCATCGATAGTCGCGAGTACACCCATTCTGTAATCCACACCCATTCTGTCAGTGAGTATCAGAAAGATTACATCGGAGAGCAGCTCTATGAATGCCCGGCATGTGGGGAATCCTTCGTTCATAGCTCATTCCTTTTTGAGCATCAGAAAATCCACGAGCAAGATCAATTTTATGGCCAAAGAAGGTATGATGAGCCTTTTGTGCAGCCCCTGGTCATCAACCCACGGAGGCCTCGTGCCCCACAGAAGAGTCCCACTGCAGGAACATCCCTTCAGTGCCACGTGTGCGGACAAGACTTCATTCATGGCTCTGTCCTCGGTGAGCATATGAGAATTCACACCAGAGAGGATTTACCGGAACAGGGCCAGAGAAGTGAAGATGCAGTGAGTCCAGGCTTAGCCCTTACTGAGTTTCAGAGAAGTCAAACCGAAGAGAAACACTATGAATGTAAAACATGTGGAGAAACCTTCCTCAGTCAGTCAGACCTTAGAGAGCACATGAGAATTCATGAGAAAGACGAGCCCTATGATTATGGGGCCTCTTTTGTTCACACTTCATTTCTTACTGAGCCCCCCAAAAGAGATTCACCATTCTATGAATGCAAGGACTGTGGGAAGTCCTTTATTCATAACACCGTTCTCACCAAGCATCAGAAGCTTCATCTTGAAGAAGAGGAAGAAGAAGGAGCCCAGGAGGTGGAAGCCAATGTCCTTGTTCCACGAGAAGTGCTGCGGATCCAGGGGTCAAACGTAGAGGCTGCCGAGCCCGAGGTGGAGGCTGCCGAGCCCGAGGTGGAGGCTGCCGAGCCCAATGTGGAGGCTGCCGAGCCCAATGGAGAGGCCGAGGGACCAGATGGGGAGGCTGCAGAGCCAGATGGGGAAGCCGAACAGCCCAACGGAGAGGCCGAACAGCCCAATGGAGATGCTGATGAACCAGACGGGGCAGGGATCGAAGACCCAGAGGAAAGAGCTGAAGAGCCAGAGGGAGATGCCGATGAGCCAGACGGGGCAGGGATCGAAGACCCAGAAGAAGAAGGCGAAGATCAAGAGATTCAGGTTGAAGAGCCATACTACGACTGCAGGGAATGCGGAGAAACCTTTGCTTCCAACTCTGCCTATGGTGAGCACCTGAAAACCCATGCCAGGGTGATAATATTTGAGCCTGGAAATGTCTATGGGGAAAGCTCCCGCTACACTGAACATGCCAGCACCAGCACCAGCGACAACGACAGGGCCGATGACAAGTATTTCAAGTGTGATGTCTGTGGGCAGCTTTTCAGTGATCGCCTGTCCCTCGCTAGACACCAGAATACTCATACCGGCTGAGAACATAAGTATAAAGGTTAGGAAACCTTCACTTAGAACTTGACCCTTACTAAACCAGAGACTTCAGACCAATCCATAACAATGTCAGAAGAAACTTACCTTGGCACGTACACACCTGACTTTTAACATCAGACAACTCAGACTAAAAAGAAACCAAAGGTGGAAACTGCTTTGGTCTCAGCTCTCCCCCATCTAGCTCTGCCCCATCCAGCTGTCTCCCATCCAGCACCAGTGTGTGCATATGGGAAAGCTGTAGCACGTACCTTGCATCTGAGTGACCTTATTGAGGGAAAACCCCAGGGGTTTTTGAGACTACAGAAATCGCCCCAGTCAACTGTAAATGACATTTCTGTAACCTATATATAATGCTCCCTGCAGTGTATATAAAATAGCATATCGTAGCAAAACAGTAATCACATATCTTTGGATTTAATATGATATACAGTTACAGTTTACTGTGCAGAGGTACCTTACCTGGTACTCGGATTTTTTTTTTTTTTTTTTTTTTGGAGGAGGAAGAGAGCAACAAATTAGAATATATTTCTAAGCATCTTAGATTCTGAGAAAGACTTCTTGTGCATTATTTGGACCCCATTGGTATCGTTTCGAGTAATTGTGTGTCATTCCTTACTCTTAAGTATTCCTGTAAAAGTGTAAGCATGAAAGGTAAAATGTCTTTTATTCTTTGCTGTTTGAAAAGAGAAGTGTTTTGAACTTCCTTTTCAGCCATTTCGTCTACACCAACACTTTGGAACCTAATGCTGTGTAAGCCTTTACAATATGTAGATTGGCCTTTTGTGACCCAAAGTGGTTGGTTGCCACATTGTACCTTGCAGTGGTTCTCATGCTAAAATATTACAAGTTTTGTTTTTTTTTTTTTAACCAACCTGATGTGTGTTTGATAATGAATTTACAAAAACTGAAGCTTTTCCCTATAAATCCTACGTTTTTGCCTTTAAAGAGTGGGTTGCAACCATCACTAGATCACAGTAGTGCCTACTGATGGTTGAGAACCAGAGGGAGAGACTTTTGTGTTGTAAATAAGGATGCAGGCTAACTACTTCCATCACTTCCTGTGTGCGCTTCCTGCCTTAAGTGACAAGTAGCATCGTGGCTTCAGTAGTGTGAACTGCCACAAGTCAGTCTGCACCCTGGGTGCCCAGGAGCTAGTATCCTTAGAGCTTTCTATCGCTTACCTGATTTCTTGTCTTCACCTGTCTGACCCTCCTCCCCCATGTCTAACTTAAATTTTAAAAATCAAAAAAAAAAACAAAAAACAACAAAAAACAACAACAAAAAAAGCTTTCTTTACAGTCAACTTAAGCTTAACATGGACTCAGGTTCCCCAGCAGCCTTAATTTGTTTCCTTACCATCTGTTCCTCCCTCTTGCAGCCCTTCTAAGTATCTCCGAGCTATCTATCCACTAGTGTCACGTTTGTCGGATCACCTCAGTTTTCCATTTAATCACAAATTGACCTCATAGCTTGAGGTTTCCTGTGTCCTGTTCTGTGGACCACCTGTACTCCTTTTGCTTCCCCTCCCCTTGCATAATGACTATTAAATTTTTTGGCTTTGAGTTGGCTGGAAAAAAAAAAAATTAAAAAAAAAAAAAAACCTTAGAAAGTGGATCTGTAGATTAAGTGAGCAAAAGACAACAGCAGATAATTTGAGCAAGCAAAATTAACCTATGTGCTGGGGGAACGTGTCTAAATCTTCCTCTCCTAGATCCGCGTGGTTAGGGCTTGGGGAATGTGTGTCAGAGCTGCAGGGAATGCCAAAGTTGAGGAAGGCTGTAGGGTTGAGAGCACGAAGCAGAAATGAGGAAGCCAAAGAAGGAAGTCCTAATACATCGCCAGATCTAGGAGGGTGGGGAAGCAGACAGAAGGAAAAATGGGAAGCAGGGCTGGGAAGCCCAGGTTGGTGGGAATGAATTGAGCAGGATGTCCTGGGCAGTGAAGAAGGGGCCTTTTTGGTATAGGTGAGGGCCAGCTGCATAGAAGGACCTGAGGTTGGAATGGACAGCCAAGAAAACAGGAGAATCGAGGCCCCGCAGCACAGGAGGGGGACCCTTTAGATGGGAACCAGCGTTGATGTTATCAGGGTGAACTCGGGTTGATCGCTGTTGGCAGTATTAGTTGGTAGAACCTTTTCAGAAAACAACTTGCCAAATGACAGGGTGTCCATTCCAATCTCATGTTAGTGAAAAATTAGGAATGACATAAATGCCAAAACAATAGGACGATTACGTGAAGGTATTCATGGACTGTATGCAGCTGCTTAAAAATGATAATCAAGAGTTATGTAGCAACGTGGAAATATATTTACGGAATATTAAGTGGAAAAAGCAGGACACAGAATTATATTTATACTACAATTATAACTGATTAAAAATGTATGCTTATAGTCAAAAGCTGTTGTGTTGTTGTTGTCGTAGGCTAATAGTTGAGCATTATTTTCTTAAATTCTTTGAATGTTCTTTATAGTAGTGTTACTAAAAAGTTTATAATCACGTTTCCATTGTGAACATAATTTGAACACATCATCAGACACTTGGAAAATACAGAAAAGTGGAGGAAAAAAAAAATCCATATTCCAACCTTCCAAAGACAGATACACACTCTTCAACATCTTGTTTATTCTTGTTTCTGTGCACAGGTTTATGATTATAACTGTGTCAAAACGTGTATTCAGAATAGCTGTTATGTTACCTTTGTGGAATTATGGTTAAACACTTTCATCTTAATGTTTTCAAATGTTCCTTATGATAGTGTTCTTATAACAAAGTTTATTATGTTTGTTTCCATTACAAGCATAATACATACCCAGAGGAAAATTTGGAAAATATAGTAAATTAGAAAAGAGGAAAAAGTCACCCATATTCCCAACACCCAACAACTACTGTTAACATCTTGATCTATTTCCTCCATCTTGTTTTAGTGCACAAGCTTGTGATTATAACAGTGTTAAATATGTATGCATAAAGTCTAAAATGAAAAAAATACTGAAAATAATTAAAATAGTGTTGTCATTGTGGGATTATGGTTAAATATTTTGTCTCAAATTCCTTGAATGACCTTTGGTGTTTTGGTATTAAATCTTGTGTATGTATTTCTCCATTACAAATATAATACATACTCATAGCAAACTTTGGAAAATTCAGTAAAACTAGAAGGAAAGTAATTCACCCATATTCCCAACACCCAGCAACAGTTGCTGTTAACATCTCGGTCTGTGCACCAGTCTATGATAATTAGGGTGTTAATGATAGGTATACATAGAGTCAAAGATGGGAAGAAATATGGAAAACAATTAAATAGTTGTGTGGTCGTTGTGGGATTATGGTGAAATATTTTGTCTTGGTTTCCTCGAATGGTCTCTATCATAGTGTTTTGGTAATCCACCTTTATTACATATATACCATTATAAACACTGTATGTGTTCATTATAGAAACTTTGAAGTTACAGAAATGTAGAAGAGAAACTCACCCATATTTTCACCATCCAAAGACTGTGGTTAACATCTTGATATATTTTCTTCATCTTGTTTCTGTGCACAGGTTTTTGGTTTGTTAATATGGTTGTGGTTGTTCTATCTATCTGTAATAGTGTCAACAATAAAAATAAAGTTAAAAATAAGATATTGGTCAGTCTCCTCTTTTGTCCATTTTACGTGTTTGGGGTTGGTAAATATAGTCTTTTGTTATGACCAGAAGTCCAAAAGCTCAGTGCCTCCTTAGGCCCTTAAGTTTGGCTTACAAATCTTACTCCATTTTTAAGTATTGCATATCTCAACAATTCCTTTTAAGAGTACATGATTATGCATTAAAAATTTTTTTTCTATGTTTTTATTTTATTTTTGAGAGCGAGAGAGAGAGAGAGCAGGGGAGGGACAGAGAGAGATGGAGACAGAATCTCAAGCAGGCTCCAGGCTCAGTTGTCAGCGCAGAGCCTGATGTGGGGCTTGAACTCACCGACCACAAGATCATGACCTGAGCTGAAGTCGGACGCCCAACTGACTGAGCCACCCAGGCATCCCTTTGAGTCCATATTTTTAACTGCACTTATATATATTCCAGTACGTTTTTTAACTTGATAACCACAACTATATTTCAGTTACTTGAGTTAGCATTTTTAATTTTTAATCTCAAATAGATTCTCTCAAACAAAAAACCCACAAACAAGAGTGATCCCTTAACATAAAAAGGTTAATATCATGGTTTAGAATCTCTTTAAAGTGTCTATTTTCAACTCTTCCTTGAGGTTAAAAGTTTTCAGGGGAGTCACTTCCCTTATTTTAACCTGACTTTACTACCCAAAACATCTCACGCATTTGGTAGGGGGTCATTCCCCAGTGAATTGGGAGTTTTTTGTTTTTTTGTTTTTGGTTTTTTTAATATAATTTATTGTCAAATTGGTTTCCGTACAACACCCAGTGCTCATCCCAACAAGTGCCCTCCTCCCTGCTCATCACCCACTTTCCCCTCTCCCCCAACTCCCATCAGCCCTCAGTTCTCAGTCCTTAGAAGTCTCTTACGGTTTGCCTCTCTCCTTCTCTGTAACTTTTTTTCCCCCTTCCCCTCCCCCATGGTCTTCTGTTAAGTTTCTCAAGATCTACATATGAGTGAAAACATACCGTATCGGCCTTTCTCTGCCTGACTTACTTCACTTAGCATAATACCCTCCGGTTCCATCCACGTTGCTGCAAATGGCCAGATTTCATTTTTTCTCATTGCCAGGTAGTATTCCATTATATATACAAACCACATCTTTATCCATTCATCAGTTGGTGGACATTTAGGCTCTTTCCATAATTTGGCTATTGTTGAAAGTGCTGCTGTAAACATTGGGGTACAAGTTCCCCTGTGCATCAGCACTCCTGTATCCCTTGGGTAAATTCCTAGCAGTGCTATTGCTGGGTCATAGGGTAGATCTATTTTTAATTTTTTGAGGAACCTTGTTAATTCCACCATGACCAGAGATTTTTGGCCAGGTTGCTGACTATATCACTGCTGGCTACAATGGTGGTGTGCATTATGCCCAATTTGGAATTGCTGTCCCTGACTCCACGACACAAAAATGGTTAAATACTTGACTCCTTCTAATCTGCAGGTCACATCATTGGATTCTACTGTTAGATATAAAAATACAGTTTTCATTTAATTCTAACTGTAGAATTTGACAGTGGCAGAATCCCTGGTGATTTCGTATTATTAGAAACTTTTATTTATATTAAAATGAAATCCCACTGAACTATGGTTATCTCTTGTGATGTCTAACCCCTTGGTCACAGCATTGATGGCCTTTCTATGTGAGGGGTCAGTGTAGTTCAGGGTGAGAGGGTCAGTTCTCTTTAAGATTGATTTCCTGAGGAGTATATTACAAAAGGGAGTAGAGGAAGGTAATTAAGTGAAGGTCATTTGGGCTTGCCTGACCAGCATTTACACTCTTTAGGAATCCCTCCGCTGCATGTCAGTTGTAGAAGTAACCACACCCAGGCGCCATGTTTATTCCATGAAATTTGACTCCCCCCACCCCCCACCCACACACACACACCTGGTCTCAGCTGATGGGTGCTCTTGGGCTCCCAGTGTGCAGTCAGACTCAGACTAAGGGCTACCTGAGTGGTCATAGGTTGGGGCTGGGTGTGCTGATGGACAAACAGGCGTGGAATACGGCCATATAGCTGGAGGGAAACTTGGCTCATGGTGCCTCACCCACCCTAGTACCTTATGGATCCTGGCTGAACTGCCTACTTTTTGAGTTCCCTAAGAATCCCTGTATCTTTAACCTTCTTTACAAACCAAAAAATCCCTTCCCTTTTCTGGAGACTACTCTGTCTTATGTGAATGCCATAGTGTCCTCCCCTTTCCCCAACCAAAGGCTGACCCTGGTGTCTGTTGGGCTCCCAGAGCAGGATAATGCAGAAGTCATTCCAATGGTAGTGCTGATTGTTATTAGTTCCTGTACAGAGATAGCTGTCCTGGTAACTGTCCTTCTTGAGGAGTCATTGATTGTCTGGGCTACCCCATATCCTTCCAATCTATTCCTTATTTGCTTTACTTGGCCAGCGTTAGTTATTTGCAACCCAAAAGAGCCCTAACTGAAATAGAAGTTGATACCAGAGCATGGATTGGAGATAATAAACCTGAGGGAAATGTAGGATACTTTGAATTTGATGTTAGGCCTTGGGATGGGAAACTCGAGGATCAAGGCATATGGCAGTAAAATACCTAATTATTGCCTGTGGTTGGCCTTCTGGAGTCATCTGCTTCCTGGGGTGAAGGGCTTGATAGTTGTTGTCCTAGACAAATTCAGAAACCATGAAAAATGTCAAGGGACACCTGGGTGGCTCAGTCGGTTAAGCACCCGACTCTTGATTTTGGCTCAGGTTATGATCTCATGGTTCGTGAGTTCGAGCCCCACCTTGAGCTCTGTGCTGACAGTGTGGACCCTGCTTGGGATTCTCTCTCTCTCTGCCCCTCTCCCGCTCACATGCTCTCTCTGTCTCTCAAAACAATTTTTTTTTTTTTTAATGTCAAGAACAGAAGTATAGGAGGGTTTCTACAAACACCTTGATCCTGCAGGTCACTGACTTATTCAGCTACATTGATAGCCTTGCTGTATTTGTAACATGGAAAGTTTGGGTGGCCCTAGGGAAACAGGATCCTGGCAATCGGAAGGACGATGTGTGGGAGACTTGGAAAGATTGAGACAGCTGAAGCTCCAACCACTTGGAAACACTCCTCATTTCACCACTTCCCTCCCACACAAGAGAGAGTTGAGGGGGCACCTGTGGGAGGGGCAGCAGTTGAGATGCTCTGTGATCTCCACGGTGATGGGAGGAACCCAAGTGTTGATAAAGGAAGGAGCCACTTCTCATAGGAGGCCTGGCTGCTGTAATGAGATCCCAGGGGGAGTTCCAACACAGAAACTTGGGTGTGATGCCCCAAAAGTGACTTATATAAGAAAATAAGCCAAAGTACAGGCTCATAAGAAGAAGAGGTGGACTAGGGCCACCGTACTGGAGTCACAACCTCCTTGAGTCAATTTATAGACACTTAAGGGAGAGTCCCAGGACCTTTGAGGAAGGACTCTGCTATGTATGACACTTACGCCTTACCCCTAGCCTCCTGTAAAGGGACCTGCAGCCATTTACACAGACAATCCATTTGTTGACAAAGAAATAAATCTTCCAAGGACTAGTGGACATTGTACCTGAACAAACTAATTCTTGGGGATCAGAACATTGCCACATGAAGAGCAATTGAGATATAACAAGTTGGGGCACCTGAGTGGCTTGGTTGAGTGTCAGACTCTCGATTTTGGGTCAGGTCATGATCCTGGGGTCACGGGATCGAGCCCTGCATCAGGCTCTGCACTACATGGGACCTGCTTGAGATTCTCTCTCACCCCCTCTGCCCCCCTCCTCCCCCACGCTCTCTCTCTCTCTTAAGAAAAAAAAGACATAACTATAACACGCTGTCTGTGGGCAAACAGGTTACTGAGAACTGGGCTCTGCACTTCTTAGATGCACCTTCCAGATCCTTCCTTTGATTTAAGTCACTCCCCGCCCTGGGAAGGCATGAGTGAGAGAGCGGCCAGGACCGGTTCTGTATCTACCCCACACCAGCCAGACATCTGGAGGCAGGAGGATCACGTGGAGCCCCTTTCATCATGGAGAGGGCAATGTTTTATCCTCAATGGAAGAGAAACTCGTTCTGGATTTAGATTTTTCTTTCGCTGCCTACCGGCCTCTTCTCAGTGTCAGTGGGCTTGCTGCCCCACTTCTGTACCATATATAGTAGTAATGAATCCCAATAATGCTGCATAACAACCAACCGTGAAAACCTCAATAAATCACACAACAAGTGTCTGTAGGATCGGTTTGGGATGGGCTAGGAGGCTCTGCCATCTCCCCTTGGCCTGCTGTCTTCCCTGGCTGTCAGCTGGTGCATGCTAGTTATAGCGGGGGTTGTGAGGCTCTTAGTACGTGCCTCATCCTCCTGAGACTCGTGGGACACCTCCTGATGGTGACAGAAGAATTCAAAATAATCATCTTTAAGAAGCTCAGTGAGTTAGAGACACCTGGCTGGCTCAGTCAGAGGAGCATGTGACTCTTGACCTCAGGGCCGTGAGTTCAAGCCCCACACTGGCGGAGGGAGAGTTACATTAAAAATAAATAACTTTGGGGGCGCCTGGGTGGCTCAGTCGGTTAGGCGTCCGACTGTGGCTCAGGTCATGATCTGACAGTTTGTGAGTTCAAGCCCCGTGTTGGGCTCTGTGCTGACGGCTCAGAGCCTGGAGCCTGCTTCGGATTCTGTGTCTCCCTCTCTCTCTCTCTGCCTCTCCCCTGCTTGCATTCTGTCTCTCTCTCTCTCTCTCTCTCTCTGTCTCTCCGTCTGTGTCTCTCTCAAAAATAAACATTAAAAAATTTTTTTAATAAATAAATAAATAACTTTTAAAAAGGCCTAGTGAGAACAGAACACAGATAAACAGGTCAATGAGATCAGGAAGACAATACATGAACAAGCAGAACATCAGCAGACATAAAAACAAACAAAACACCCAAACACTGGATCTGAAGAATACAATAACTACTGAGAAATTTGTGAGTGGAGTTCAAAAGCAGGCCTAATCAAACAGAAGAAAAAAAATCAATGAACTTGACACAAAGTCCTTCAAAATGATCTAGTCAAAACAAAAAGAATGAGAAAGAGTGAAGGAAGCCTAAAAAACTTATAGGACTACATAAAATGAACAAATATGCACATTACGGGGAGTCCTAGGAAGGGGAGGGGAGAAGAGAGGAGGGGGAAGGGAAGGGAGGGGAGAAAGAAGCAGAAAGCCATTTTAATGAAGTAACGCCTGAAATTCCCCCAATTCTGGGAAAGCACATAAACATCCAGATTCATGAAGCCCGTAGAATTCCAAATAGGTTGAATTTTAAAAGACACTAAGACAAAAAAATTACCAAGTTGTCCAAAGCTAAAGAAAAAGAGGATTTTGAAAGTAGCAAAACTTGTCTCAGACTAGATAGCCCTGATAAGACTGTCAGCAGATTTCTCTGCGGAAACCTTGCAGGCCAGAAAAGAATGCGGCGACAGATTCAAAGTGCTGAAAGGGAAAAACTGCCAGTCAAGAATACTATCCATGCCAAAGCTGTCCTTTAGAAATGAAGGGAAATAAAGGCTTTCCCAGAGTAAAGATGAGGGAGTTCATTACCATTAGATCTGCCTTACAAGAAATGCCGAAAGAGGGGCACCTGGGTGGCTGTCAGTTAAGCATCTGACTTTGGCTCAGGTCACGGTCTCACAGTTGGTGGGTTCAAGCCCCGCGTTGGGCTCTGTGCTGACAGCTCAGAGCCTGGAGCCTGCTTCAGATCCTGTGTCTCCCTCTCTCTCTTTGTCCCCTCCCCCACTCGTGCTCTGTCTTCTTCTCAAAAATAAACATTAAAAATTAAAAAAAAAATAAATTAAAAAAACCAAGAAATTTCAAAGAGAGTTCTTCAGGCTGAAATGAAAAAAAAAAAAAAAACAAAAAAAAAAAAACACTAATCAGCAGCCTGAAAACCTATGAATATAAAATACACTAGTACAGATAAGTATATAGTTAAACACAAAATACTCAAATACTGTTATGGTTGTGCATAAATCACTTTCAATTCTTGTATAAAAATTAAAAGACAAAATCATTAAAAATAATTATAATGACAATAACTTATGAATACACCATATAAAAAGATGTAAATGGTATCATCAATCACAAAATGCCTAGGGGAGGGAGTGAGAGCAGAGTTTTTCTGTGCAATCAAAATTAAGTTGTTATCAGCTTAAAGTAGATGGTTAAAAATATAAGATGCTTTCTAAGTCTTATGATAAACATAAAATTTAAAGAAAATAGCAGATACACAAAATATAAAGAAACATACCACTACATGAAATTATCAAATGACAAAGGAAAACAGCAAAAGACAAAGAAAAGAACAAAGGAACTATTTTTTAAAAGTCTGGAAACAGTTAACAAAAGGGCAATAATACATTCTAACCTATCAATAGGTGCTTTATGTATAAATGGATTAATTCCCCAATCAAAAGATATAGAATGTCTGAATGGGTAAAAAAACAAAAACAAAAGCAAAACAAACTAAAAAAACCAAAAAACAAAAACATGATCCACATATATGCTGCCTACAAGAGACATACTTTAGGTTTAAGGAGACACATAGGCTGAAATTGAAGGGTTAGAAAATGATACTTCATGTAAATGGAACGTTGGCCAAAAGAGAATAGCAGTGGCTATTCCTATATCAGACAAAGTAGACCTCAGGCCAAAAACTGTTACAAGAGGGGCACCTGGGTGGCTCAGTCTACATGACCAACTCTTGGTTTCAGCTCAGGTCATGATCTCATGGTTCTTGAGTTCAAGCCCCGCATTAGGCTCTGCACTGACAGCATGGAGCCTACTTGGTTGAGATTCTTTCTCTCCCTCCCTCTCTGCCTCACCCCCACTCATTCTCTCTCTCTCTCTCTCAAAATAAACAAACAAGCAAACAAACTGTTACAAGAGACCAAAATAGTCATTATACAATGGTAATGGGATTAGTTCACCAAGCAAATATAATAATTATATATGTACCTAACATCAGAGTCTCTAAATACACAGAACAAGTATTAACAGAAATGAAAGAAGAAAGAGACAGCAATATACAATAAAAGTAGGGTGCTTTAGTTCCTCATTTTCAACAGTGGATAGATCCGACAGAAAATAAAGAAACAGCAGATTGGATCAACGCTATCCAAATGGACCTACAGACATGCAGAACACTTCATCCAGTGGTAGTAGAATATACCTTTTTCTCAAGTGCACACAAAACATCTTCTCAGATACTTCATATGTTAGACCACAAAAGAAGGCTTAACTAATTTAGGAAGATGGGAGCCACCATATCTTTTCCAAACACAAAACAAAAGAAAAGATGAATAAACAAAGAGCTGGTTTTTAAAAAATATAAACAAAATTGGCAAAACTTTAGCTAGACTAAGGGGAAAAAAAGAAAAGTCTCAAGTAAATAAAACTGTAAATGAAAGAGGACACATTATAACTGACCACAGAATTACAAAACAAAATTATGACCCCACTGTGAACAATTACACACTACTAAGTTGGACAGCCTAGACAAAAGTGATACGTTTTCAGAAGCGCACAACCTACCAAGACTGTATCATGAAGAAATAGAAAATCTGAACAGGCCAATAATGAATAAGGAGATTAAATCAGTAATCAAAAACCTCCCAACAAAGAAAAGTCCAGAACCAGATAGCTTCACTGGTGATTCTACTAAACATTTAAAGAACAATTAACACTGGGGTGCCTGGGTGGCCAGTCAGTTAAGCGTCTGATCATGATCTCACAGATCTCGCATGATCAGCTCAGATCGTGATCTCACAGTTTGTGGGTTCGATCCCCACATCAGGCTCTGTGCTGACAGCTCAGAGCCTGGAGCCTGCTCTAGATTCTGTGTCTCCCTTTCTCTCTACCCCTCCTCCACTCACACTTTCCCTCCCTCCCTCTCCCTCTCTCTCAAAAATAAATTTAAAAACCTTTAAAAATTTTTTTCACGTATCTCAGTGGACAGACTTAGGGAATGACCTTGAACTAATCTAAATCCCTCACTGGTACCCACACTCCTGGAACAAGGTAGATCCCAGATTTATCTTAAGGTCACAACATGAAAGCCCATGGGAGACACTTAATTCAGAAAACTTCTCCCCTACAAAGACTAAAAGCAGGTGCTGAGTCAGACCTTGGGGGGAAAGACAGTCCCTGGCTGGTGAGGCTCAGAAGGGACCGCCCTCCCTCTCCTCAAGGCTAGGGTGCTAATCTGGGGCCACCCAGTGGCAGCAGAATCGGGATCCTGATCAGTTTGGGGTGGGGACAAGGATCTCCTGGCTGGACCTCTGCGTGAAGGGCAGCGGAGGCACCCAGCCAGCAGAGCACAGAAGCGCCTCGGGGTCCTGGGGCTCAAGTGTGCTGTCTGGGAGCCCCTGAGATGGGTGTGGGAGGTATGGAGTTGGGCAGAGGACCAGAGAGTCATCCCGACCACCGCTGGCACTTTCCAGGCCATTTCCTAGCTGACAGCCACTCTGAATTGTGTGGCTGCCTCCTGCCACCTGCAGGAGAGAAAACTGGAGGGGACACAGAACACGGGACCTCACAGAGGAGATGGCTGGGGACACCCTCCATACTAGTGACACGTGGGCTGGGGGAGAGCAAAGACACATCTGGTGGTGTTCAACACACTGGGAAGTCAGTTAGGAGTCAGGGGGCAAGTTATGGACTCGGCCGGCAGGGGCATAGGAAAAGGGTTTTAGGGCAGAGTCCTGAGGGATGTTTGCGGGAGTGGGGGTAGGGGTGGGGGTGCGGGCTGAAGTCGGGTGAAGTGGTGGTGGGGGTTGTTGACTGGAGCCGCTGTGGAGGGCGCTTGTGAAGTTCCAGGAGGAGAAGGGCACCCGCAAACCAGCCCTGGAGCCTCCAGTGAGTGTGCATGCCGAGCCCTGCCGGGAGTGGGGCCTGGGAGAGAGCCCAGTGTGTGCAGCCGCGGGGGGAGAGGGGGTGCGGGGTAAGAGTCAGTGTGGGCCCTGGTGTCGGTGAGACCAGAGTGCATCCACGCTGCGGAGCCCAGGCCAAGACCTAGGGGTCGCCTCCACGTTCGAGCAGCCCTGCTCTGAACACATCGGAACTGGTCAGCGCCTCCAGCTCCCGTAATTTCTGTGGCCACCCGCAGGAGAAAAGTCTGGAAGGGACAGAGAAGGATGGGCCAGCGGGCAAGAGGGGACCACCCAGGCCCCCTCCAGGACAGGCCTGCAGACCTGGGCGGGGGTGGGGAGGGCTTCCAGAGGCAGGATGGTAGGGCCTTGTTCTAAGGCAGTCTGATGGAGGAGACAGAGGTAATTCGGGAGGCCTCCAGGATGCTGAACAGGTCATTTGGGCATCAGGGGAGACAGTGGTGGCCAACTTGACAGGCAGAGACAGAGAAGAATGAATTTGGAGGCACCCCAAAGTCAGTCTGGAGCCAGGACCAGGCGGGGGAGGGGGCCGTGGAGTGTCGGGGAGACCCTCAAGAGACCTTTGACAGAGAGGGCTGACTTGCGAGGAGGACAGGACTGAAAACTCACGGATGAGAAGGGCGCTTGCGCACTGGGTCCAGCGCCTCCAGCGAGTCTGTGTGCGCATGCCCGGCTGGGGTGGGGGCTGGGCGCGTGTGGGGTGTGTGCATCCAGGAGGGGACACCTGGGGGGGTAGGTCCACCCGCAAGGCTCAGCCTGGGTCCTGGGTGTCAGCCAGAGGCGTCTGCGTGTCTGGAGGGTGACCTGGTGTTTGCAAGCTGTGCGTCTACAGATGCGTGTGTCCCCCGGCGTGTGCGCATGCGTGTCCGTGTTCCCAGAGAGACCTGCAGGCCTGGGTGTGTGCGCGTCTCAGAGTTTCCTTGCAGCGTGTGTCTGTGGACGTGTGTGACGTTATGTCGAGGCGTCCTCGGGGTTCGTTTGAAAATGTGTGTGTGTGTGTGTGTGTGTGTGTGTGTGTGTGTGTGTGTGTGTAAAAGTTTGT
The DNA here is from genome assembly GCF_018350195.1 of Panthera tigris. Lineage (NCBI taxonomy): Eukaryota > Metazoa > Chordata > Mammalia > Carnivora > Felidae > Panthera > Panthera tigris. Next base: position 1,916,545 of record NC_056674.1, read on the forward strand.
GTGTCTGTGCTTCATTGTGCTTTCTTTGGACTTTGTGTCTGCCTGTTTCCGTGTGAGGGTCTGCAAGTCAGTCTTAGGTTGCTAATTGGAGTGCGAAGCCCGCAGGTTGTCCATGATGCTCCAGGAATGTGTGTGTTTGCCATTGTGTAGGGACCTGACACCGCCCCCCACCCCGCCCCCCGTGTTGTGAGCATGAGGATGCGTCTATAGATTTTGTGTGTCTGTGGGATCCACGTGAGTCTCAATGATTCCACGTAAGACTGTGAGCGCCAAGGGGGTGATTGTGGGTTTTCATTGTATGCATTGTGTGCAATCTCCGCGTGGTGTGGGGGGCGCCCAGTGCGTCCCTGGGGGTCCCGGTGTGTCTGATCTGATGCTCCTGCAGGGCCCCTCCTGTTCCCCTTCCATTTGGGTGCACGAAGAAGACCCCGAGACTGGGCCAGTGCTTCAGGGCCAGAGAGGAGGAGGTGGGAGAGGCCTCCTGCCCCTCAACCTGTAAACACAGTAAAATTGTCGCCAGCACCACAGCGGCCTGTGTCCTGCTCAGGCACTGTTGCATCGCTTGTCTTGGGAGCACAGATGGGGCAGTGGGGGCGGGGAGTGTCCCTGAGCCCTGGGAGAGCACGTTCTTTCCCACACTCTTTGTCTTGCACGGGTCTCTGGGCCAGTCCTGAGGGGCCCTGAGCAGGCAAGTGGAGAGGAGCTGAGCAGGGCCGCCCCGCCCCTGCCCAGCGGGAAAGCAGCCGCCAAGTCTGACAGGGCCAGAGGGACAGTCCCAGGCTGGTGAGGCTCAGAAGGGACAGCCCTTGCTCAGCTCAAGTCTGGGGTGCTAATGGGAGCCTGCCCTGTGGCGGTGGGATCAGGTTCCGGATGGATGGGGATGAGGATCTCCTGGCTGGGCCTCTGCGTGAAGGGCAGCGGAGGCACCCAGCCAGCAGAGCACAGAAACGCCTTGGGGTCCGGGGCTCAAGTGTACTGTCTGGGGGTTCCTGAGATGGGTGTGGGAGGTATGGAGCCGGGCAGAGGACCAGAGAGTCATCCCGACCACCGCTGGCACTTTCCAGGCCATTTCCTAGCTGACAACCACTCTGAATTGTGTGGCTGCCTCCTGCCACCTGCAGGAGAGAAAACTGGAGGGGACACAGAACACGGGACCTCACAGAGGAGATGGCTGGGGGACACCCTCCATGCTAGTGAGATGGGGGCAGGGAGGGGGAGGCACAGAGCATCCGTGGGGTTCAACACACTGGAGAGGTCAGTTAGGAGTCAGTGGGGAAGGTTATGTACTTGATGGCCGGTGGGGACGGTGGGGGAGGGCATAGGAGAAGGATATTAGGGGAGAGTCCTGAGGGGTATTTGTGGGGGTGGGGGTGTAGTAGAGGGGTGAGGATGCAGGTGGGAGTGGGGGTGCGGGCCAAAGTGGGGGTGGTGGGGCTGCTGAATGGAGCTGCTGGGAAGGCTTTGGAGGGCATCTGTGGAGGACGCTTGTGAAGATCGAGGAGGAGAGGGGCACCTGCAAACCAGCCTCGGAGCCTCAAGTGAGTGTGCGTGCCGAGCCCCGTGGGGGCTGGGAGAGAGCCCAGTGTGCACATCCAGGAGGGGTCCCCGGGGTGGGGGGCTGTGGATGGGAGCCATCGTGGGCCCTGGTGTCAGTGAGAGGGCATCTGTGTTTCCTGGAGGGTGACTTGGGAGTATCAGGCCGGTGTCCACTCAGGCGTGTGTCTCCGTGTGTGTGTGTGCCAGAATGCTGCTGAGTGTGTGCACGTGTTACTGCACACGTGTGTGTGTGTGTGTGTGTGTGTGTGTGCCTCCACCAGAGGGTCTCTGTTTGCAGGTGGGCCGCCCAGGTTGAGGGAGAGTGTCAGAGTTGTTGACAGTAGGCCCGGCAAGGAAGAGGGTGTGTCCAGTATGTTAGGGGGTCACCCAGCACCTGGGGGGGTCATCTTGCCTCCCATGATCCTTCCTGCGTCTGGCCCCATGGCCCAGCCCCCTCCATCCCCCCCCCCCCCCGACCACGGCGCCAGGCACTGTGCCCCTGCTGCTCCAAAAGCATGAGGTTCCGTGCCAGCCCATCTCTCCTGTCAACTCAGATTGCCATTCCCTGGACGGCCTGGCCCAGACTCCTGGGCTGGGTTGCTGGGGGAGGTTGCTTTTGTGTTTGGGGGTATGTGTGGTAGGTGTGGGGCTACAGGGGAGGAAGAAGACTTCCCTCCAGGACAGGCCTGTGGACCTGGGCAGGGGTGGGGAGGGCTTTAAGGGGCAGGACGATCAGGTCTTGCTCCAAGGCAGTCTGATGGAGGAGACAGAGTTAATTCGGGAGGCCTGCAGGACTCTTGGACAGGTCTACTGGGGATCAGGGGAGACAGTGGTCGACTTGGAGGGCTAGGGCACAGAATTAATCTGAAGGCGCCTTGAAGTCAGTCTAGAGCCAGGGCCAGGGAGGAGGAGGGGGACGTGGAGCAGCGAGGAGACCTTCAGGAGGCCTTTGTGTGAGAGGGGGGTCACTTGTGAGTATGACGCTTCTGAAAACTCACAGATGAGAAGGGCGCTTGCGCACTGGGTCCAGCGCCTCCAGCGAGTCTGTGTGCGCATGCCCGGCTGGGGTGGGGGCTGGGCGCGTGTGGGGTGTGTGCATCCAGGAGGGGACACCTGGGGGGGTAGGTCCACCCGCAAGGCTCAGCCTGGGTCCTGGGTGTCAGCCAGAGGCGTCTGCGTGTCTGGAGGGTGACTTGGCGTTTGCAAGCTGTGCTTCTGCAGATGCATGTGTCCCCGGTCGTGTGCGCATGCGTGTCCGTGTTCCCAGAGAGACCTGCAGGCCTGGGTGTGTGCGTGTCTGAGTTTCCCTGCAGTGTGTGTCTGCGGACGTGTGTGTGACGTTATGTCCAGGCGTCCTCGGGGTTCGTTTGAAAATGCGTGTGTGTGTGTGTGTGTGTGTGTGTGTGTGTGTGTATAAAGATTTGTGTGTCTGTGCTTCATTGTGCTTTCTTTGGACTTTGTGTCTGCCTGTTTCCGTGTGAGGGTCTGCAAGTCAGTCTTAGGTTGCTAATCGGAGTGCGAAGCCCGCAGGTTGTCTGTCAGGCTCCAGGAATGTGTGTGTTTGCATTATGTAGGGACCTGACACCGCCCCCCCCCTCCCCCCCCCCCCCCCCCCCCCGCCCCGTGTTGTGAGCATGAGGATGCGTCTATAGATTTTGTGTGTCTGTGGGATCCACGTGAGTCTCAATGATTCCACGTAAGACTGTGAGCGCCAAGGGGGTGATTGTGGGTTTTCATTGTATGCATTGTGTGCAATCTCCGCGTGGTGTGGGGGGCGCCCAGTGCGTCCCTGGGGGTCCCGGTGTGTCTGATCTGATGCTCCTGCAGGGCCCCTCCTGTTCCCCTTCCATTTGGGTGCACGAAGAAGACCCCGAGACTGGGCCAGTGCTTCAGGGCCAGAGAGGAGGAGGTGGGAGAGGCCTCCTGCCCCTCAACCTGTAAACACAGTAAAATTGTCGCCAGCACCACAGCGGCCTGTGTCCTGCTCAGGCACTGTTGGAATCACTTGTCTTGGGAGCTAGTGGGGGTGGGGAGGGTCCAAAAGCATGAGGTTCCGTTCCTGCCCGTCTCTCCTGTCAATTCAGATTCCCTTTCCCTGGATGGCCTGGCCCAGACTCCCAGGCTGGGCTGGGCTGGTGGGGGAGGTTGCTTGCGTGTTTGCGGGTATGTGTGGTGGGTGTCCCGGTGGAGGGGAGGAAGGAGACTTACCTCCAGGACAGGCCCTGTTATTGGACACTGTGGGGAGGGCTTCCAGAAGCAGGATGGTAGGGCCTTGTTCTAAGGCAGTCTGATGGAGGAGACAGAGGTAATTCGGGAGGCCTCCAGGATGCTGAACAGGTCATTTGGGCATCAGGGGAGACAGTGGTGGCCAACTTGACAGGCAGAGACAGAGAAGAATGAATTTGGAGGCACCCCAAAGTCAGTCTGGAGCCAGGACCAGGCGGGGGAGGGGGCCGTGGAGTGTCGGGGAGACCCTCAAGAGACCTTTGACAGAGAGGGCTGACTTGCGAGGAGGACAGGACTGAAAACTCACGGATGAGAAGGGCGCTTGCGCACTGGGTCCAGCGCCTCCAGCGAGTCTGTGTGCGCATGCCCGGCTGGGGTGGGGGCTGGGCGCGTGTGGGGTGTGTGCATCCAGGAGGGGACACCTGGGGGGGTAGGTCCACCCGCAAGGCTCAGCCTGGGTCCTGGGTGTCAGCCAGAGGCGTCTGCGTGTCTGGAGGGTGACCTGGTGTTTGCAAGCTGTGCGTCTACAGATGCGTGTGTCCCCCGGCGTGTGCGCATGCGTGTCCGTGTTCCCAGAGAGACCTGCAGGCCTGGGTGTGTGCGCGTCTCAGAGTTTCCTTGCAGCGTGTGTCTGCGGACGTGTGTGACGTTATGTCGAGGCGTCCTCGGGGTTCGTTTGAAAATGTGTGTGTGTGTGTGTGTGTGTGTGTGTGTGTGTGTGTGTGTGTAAAAGTTTGTGTGTCTGTGCTTCATTGTGCTTTCTTTGGACTTTGTGTCTGCCTGTTTCCGTGTGAGGGTCTGCAAGTCAGTCTTAGGTTGCTAATTGGAGTGCGAAGCCCGCAGGTTGTCCGTGATGCTCCAGGAATGTGTGTGTTTGCCATTGTGTAGGGACCTGACACCGCCCCCCACCCCGCCCCCCGTGTTGTGAGCATGAGGATGCGTCTATAGATTTTGTGTGTCTGTGGGATCCACGTGAGTCTCAATGATTCCACGTAAGACTGTGAGCGCCAAGGGGGTGATTGTGGGTTTTCATTGTATGCATTGTGTGCAATCTCCGCGTGGTGTGGGGGGCGCCCAGTGCGTCCCTGGGGGTCCCGGTGTGTCTGATCTGATGCTCCTGCAGGGCCCCTCCTGTTCCCCTTCCATTTGGGTGCACGAAGAAGACCCCGAGACTGGGCCAGTGCTTCAGGGCCAGAGAGGAGGAGGTGGGAGAGGCCTCCTGCCCCTCAACCTGTAAACACAGTAAAATTGTCGCCAGCACCACAGCGGCCTGTGTCCTGCTCAGGCACTGTTGCATCGCTTGTCTTGGGAGCACAGATGGGGCAGTGGGGGCGGGGAGTGTCCCTGAGCCCTGGGAGAGCACGTTCTTTCCCACACTCTTTGTCTTGCACGGGTCTCTGGGCCAGTCCTGAGGGGCCCTGAGCAGGCAAGTGGAGAGGAGCTGAGCAGGGCCGCCCCGCCCCTGCCCAGCGGGAAAGCAGCCGCCAAGTCTGACAGGGCCAGAGGGACAGTCCCAGGCTGGTGAGGCTCAGAAGGGACCTCCTGCGCTCAGCTTAGATCTGGGGTGGTAATCTGGGGCCGGCCAGGTGGCAGCAGATCAGGATGGATCCGGATCGGGATGGAGATGGGGATGAGGATCTCACTGCTGAGCCCCTAGGCGCCCAGCCAGCGCAGCACAGAAGCGCCTGGGGTCTTGGGGCTCACGTGAGCTGTCTAGGAGCCCCTGAGATGGGTGCGGGAGGCACAGATCCACGCAGAGGACCAGAGAATCATCCCGACCACTGCTGGCACTTTCCAGGCCATTTCCTAGCTGACAACCACTCTGAATTGTGTGACTGCCTCCTGCCACCTGCAGGTGAGAAGACCAGAGGGGACACAACATGGGACCTCACAGAGGAGATGGCTGGAGACACCCTCCATGCCAGTGAGAGGTGGGGGGGGGGGTGGTCAGGGACTGGGAGGAGAATCAAGCGTGCATCTGGTGGGTTCAAGACTCTGGAGAGGTCAGTTAGAAGTCATGGGAAAAAGTTATGGACCTGACGGCCAGGGTGTGAGCATAGGAGAAGGATTTTGGGGGACTGTCCTGAGAGATGTTTTCAGGGGGTGGAGGTGAAGTTGTGGTTGGGGAGGGTGAGGGTCGGGGTGGGGGGTTGTTGATTAGAGCGGGTGTGGAGGATGCCTGTGAAGATCCCAGAGGGGAAAGGCTCCTGCAAACCAGCCTTAGAGCCTCCAGTGAGTGTGTGAGCGGAGCCCTGCAGTGGGTGGGGCTGGGAGAGAGCCCAGTGTGTGCATGGGAGGGGGGGCTCTCCAGGGGGGGAGGCTTGGGTGAGAGCCTGCGTGGGCCCTGGTGTCAGCGAGAAGGTGTCCTCGTGCCCTGGAGGGTGACTTGGAGTGGCACCCGGGGGTCATGGTATATCTGATGATCCTGCCTGCGGCCGGCCCCCATAGCCCAGCCCCCTCCCACCCCCGGGACTAGAGCGCCAAGCACTGTGCCCCTGCTGCTCCAAAAGCATGAGGTTCTGTGCCTGCCCGTCTCCTGTCAACTCAGATTGCGTTTCCCCGGACGGCCTGGCCCAGGCTCCTGGGCTGGGCTGCTGGTGGTGGAAGTTGCTTGTGTATTTGGTGGTATGTGGGGGTCGGGGTGGGGGTGCAGGGGAGGAAGGAGCCGTCCCCTCAGGTCAGGCCTGCAGACCTGGGCATGGTGGGGAGGTCTTCAAGAGGCAGGAGGGTAGGGCCTTGGGCCAAGGCAGTCTGATGGAGGAGGCACATGTTATTAGGAAGGCCTGAGAGCTCTGTACAGGTCAACTGGGGATCAGGGGAGACAGTGGACGACTTGAAGGGCTGGGACACAGGACAATGAATTTGGAGGCACCCCGAAGTCAGCCTGGGGCCAGGGCTGGGGCGGGGATGGGGCCGGATCCGGTGCGGGGAGCCCCTCAAGAAGCCTTTGACAGAGGTGGGGGGACTTGTGAGGAGGACTCTGTCTGAAGAGAAGGGCGCTTGCGCACTGGCTCCAGCGCCTCCAGCGAGTCTGTGTGCGCATGCCCGGCTAGGGTGGGGGGCTGGGCGCGTGTGGGGTGTGTGCATCCAGGAGGGGACACCTGCGGGTGGGGTAGGTCCACCCGCGAGGCTCAGCCTGGGTCCAGGGTGTCAGCCAGAGGCGTCTGCGTGTCTGGAGGGTGACTTGGGGTTTGCAAGCTGTGCTTCTGCAGATGCATGTGTCCCCGGTCGTGTGCGCATGCGTGTCCGTGTTCCCGGAGAGACCTGCAGGCCTGGGCATGTGCGTGTCTGCGGACGTGTGTGTGACGTTATTTCCTGGTGTCCTCGGGGTTCATTTCAAAATATGTGTGTGTTTTTTTTAATGTGTGTGTTTGTGTATCCCTGTCTGTTCTGAGTGTGTGGATGTATTTCTGAACGTGTGTGTTTGTCGATGTGCCCAGAATCTCTATTTTAAAAAGAGCGTTGTTTGGGTAATGGTAGGTTCTCTGTGTGGTCTGAGTGTGTGTGTGGAGTGCCTGAAGGGGTCTCTGTGTACAGGTTGGGAGGTGTGGAGGAATGGCTGGTGGGTTGTAACTGTGTCTTTTTTCCCCCAGCAAAAAGAAATTTTGTTCCCCCCCCCCCCCATATTTTGAGGTGTAATTGATGAATAAAAATTGTACATTTTAAAAGGTACGATGTTTTATATCGGTATATTTCTTTAAATGATAATCTACATCAAGTTAATTAGCACTTCCTTTATCTTAGCAGTTATGTTATTTTTTCGTGCTTTGAATGCTTAACAGTGTGAGCTGGCTCTCTTTCAGCCTGAGGATCATTTTATGACTGATGACTCTGCAGGGCTTAGCCCCTACCACCAGGCCACCCCATGATCAGGAATCCAGGCCCCTGTGTCTCTGCTGCTCTGACGTGTGAAGTTCTGTGATCCTCTGATCTTCCTTTCAACTGTCATATACCTTTTCCTGTAAGTCCTGGCTGAGACTCAGGGGCTGTAGTACATGGGGCAGAGGCACCAGGCAGAGAGCTGACATCTGAGGCCAGGTGAAGCCCCTACCCAGAGGAAATGATGCAGGGTAGCTGTGATCCAGGAGAGGAGGTGGAGTGAGATGCTTCCTGACTCTCATCCACTAATACTGGTAAAATTGTAGCCAGTACACAAACTGTCTATAGTGGGGTCAGACATTATTTAATCACTTGTTATGTGTTGGGGTTCAGGATAACATACCCTGAATATGACACCTTTGCGTATTGAACCTCAAGGAGTTTGAGAAAAACACCAGAAATAAGGTCACTCTGACATCCTCCACCTTCTTTCCTGAAACAGGTTATAAAACTCTCATGTGAAAGTTTCCCTCCTTATACCAGGAGGAAAGGGACATCTTTATCTCTGAAGAGAAAGAGAATGAGAAGAATTCTAACAGGCCTTGCTACAGTTTCCTACGATCCCTCATACTCTTTAACTGGTCAGATTCCTCCAGGAGTGTCCACTCTTCATCAAACCTAGCATAAAATGCGTCTTTCTCATTTTCTCAGGAAGGCTCTCATGTCACAGAAAACTTACATTGAACTGGTGAACTTTTCTCCTGTTAATTGTCAGACCCAGCTGGGATCCTAAGAGGGTTGAGGAAAACTTTTTAATCATGTGTAATCCTTACATTTAATAACTTAGTATCCTTCCTCCCACCTCCCACCCCCCACCCCACCCTCGCCCTCACAGAGGGGTAAACTGAAGCTCAGACAGTTTGCATAATTCTGGAATCATTGGTTTCCAGATAAGACACACAGGGGAACACTTCTGGGGGATCCCCCACATGGGGAATTTGTGTGTTCTGACTTTGTGGGTTTTACTCTGCCAGGATGTGGTTATGTGTATCTTATGTTTTCTTCTAGGAGTTTTATAGTTTTGATTTTACACTTAGGTCTGTGATCCATTTTGAGTTATTTTTTGTGAAGGGAATAAGGTCAGTGTCTAGGTTCATTTTTGTGAGTGTGTATGGATATCTGTTCCAGCACCGTTTGTGGAAAAGGCTGTCTTTTCTCTGTTGCTCTGCCTTTGCTCCTTTGTTAAAGATCAGATTTATGTGAGTCTGTGTCTGGGCTCTCTGTTCTGTTCCATTGATGGCTTGGTCTATTGTTTCATCAGTACACACTATCTTGATTACTTTAGCTTTAGAGTGTTGACCTTAAAAAATAAAACAGTTCATTTACCATCTGAAAATGTCTTTCATAATTGGGAAGAGCAGAGAATAGCAGTTCGGGCCAAACAAGCTGCTGCAAAAAGCATAGGCTAGTCCGACAGACAAAGGAGAGGAACTTCTTTTTATGGAGAAGGAGGAAGTTGGGAGGGGTTGTTCTGAATGAAAGTCCGTTGGATAAAAAGCAGGGGTTCAGGGTGGTGATGGTTTGTCACTGGCTGAGTTGCAGGGGTGGTCAGTATCTTGTGGGAGATGCAGTGTCCATCTTTCCCTGTGGGGGCCTGGAATTGATGATTCTTCCCTGTGCCGCATTCTTCTCGCGGAGTGTGTAATCCACAATTCTTGATTTAGAGTGAGAGCTCCCCCTTCTGGTCTCCTAACTTCATTTTAGTGAGGTTTCCCTTTATTAAATTTTCTCACAAGTAAGTCTTGAAAGTCCAGTAGTGTCAAGTGCTGAAGTCCTCAGACACTGTTTTTCTCTTTCAATATCGTATTGGCCATTCTGGGTCTTTTTGCTTCTCCTATAAACTTGAGAGTCAGTTTCTTGATATCCACAGAATCAATGAGGGTTCCAAAATAATCCCAGACTCCTCAGTTCAGGGGTCCTTGGTTCCTCTGGGCCCGTGCTCCCATATCTGTGAGATGCAGCCTGGCCATTCTGGGCCTTTCTGGGCAAGGCGGGGCTCTGTCTCAGCCTTGGTTCATCCAGGGCTTCCTTCTGTCACCTGAGCTGAGCCCCTGGACAGACACGCTCACAAAGGGTAGTGGGGGTCTAAGATGCAATAGTGTTGATGGAAGGCAACTTAGAAACCTTTCTCAAAATGACACATACATGGGGTGCCGGGCTGGCTGCCTCAGTCGGTGCAGCGTGCAACTCTTGATCTTGGGGTTGTGAGTCGACCCCTATGTTGGGTGTAGAAATTACTTAAAAATAAAATCTTAGAAAAATAAGAGACATGTACATGTTTTGCTTCAGCAACCCCGTGCCAGGGAATTTATCTTACCTGTAGATTTATACACCAGCACAATTGTTGAAGGTCAAGAGTATGCCCTCAACACTAGTCGCAGGAGAAAGTACTGAAAACTCAACTGTGAGGAACTAGTTAAATAACTGAAGTCAAAACCATACAAGATCACCCAAACAGCTATTCAAAAACAGTGAGGGGCACCTGGGTGGCCCAGTTGGTTAAGTGTCCATCCGACTTCAGCTCAGATCATGATCTCGCAGTTCGTGAGTTTGAGCCCTGCGTCAGGCTCTGTGCTGACAGCTCGGAGCCTGGAGCCTGCTTCGGATTCTGTGTCTACCTCTCTCTGTCCCTCACCAGCTCGTGTTCTGTCTCTCTCTGTCTTAAAAATAAATAAACATTAAAAAATTAAAAACCAAAACCAGTGAGCAATCTCTCTTTGCACTGATATGAAAAGCTCTGCAAGACATACTGGTAAGTGAAAAGAAATAAGGGCACAGAACAACGGGTAAAGTGTGCCATCTTTTGTCTAAAAAAGGGAGGAAATGGGAGTACGAGTACTTACACAAACCTAAAAATATGTCTTATATTTATGAAAACGTATAATTATGTATAATAGTGAACCTATGTATTATAACAATATAGATTATATAGTTACATATTTCCATTACATATCATATTACATATGTAAATAATATATATTATACAAGAAATATTTGTACTATATAATATTTAATTTTTATATATTTATAAAAATATTTCATATTTTAAAATACATTCATTAATATTATTGATACACGCATATGTACAGGAATATATACTCTAGTACAGATATATGTATGATCACACATACAGATATATGTATGATCATATGTGCTTATATGCATGCGCGGAAGATATGTACACACACACACACCATGCATAAAGAAATGTGGAAGGACACAAACTAATCGCAGTGGTTACCACATGTTTCATGGGCATAAAAAATTGGTGGGTGGTGTGATGAGGTTTTGGGGTGATGGTGGGGGGTTGGGAGCTGACAGCCAAGAAAGAATTCTTGAAGACGTCTTTGGTGCAAAAAGGTGATTTTATTAATGCACTGGGACAGGACCCATGGGCAGGAAGAGCTGCACTGGGGTTGTGAGGGGTAACTCATTATTATCCTCAGGTTGGGAGGGGGTTAGGGATAGCGTTGTCTCTAAGGAATTTTGGAAGCAAGGTTTCCAGGACCTTGAGGGGCTAGCTACTGTTAGGAAAACACCACTTATTACCCTTTAGTAAAACCGCAGTCATGGGACCCTTTGGATATATATCAGCGGCCATAAGCTTGGAGTATGATTGCCCACATATATCTCGGGAGTTGAGACAAAGGAAGTTTCCAAAGGAATTTTTTTTTTATGTTCAAGTAGACTTACAGGACCCTGGGACACCTGTGTGGCTTACTTGGTTAGGAGGTCAACTCTTGATTTCAGCTCAGGTCATGATCTCAGTTCATGAGTTGGAACCCCGCATGGGGCTCTGTGCTGACAGTGTAGAGCCTGCTTGGGATTCTCTCCCTCTCTCCCTTCCCTCCTCTCTCTGCGTCTCAAAATAAATGAATAAACTTTAAAAATAAAAAATAAAATAAAATAAAATAAAATAAAATAAAATAAAATAAGTAGACTTACGGGATCCTGTGGGGTCGGGGTGGGGGGTGTCAGGATAACGTTAAGCCAAGATTCCCTTTTGTCCCTAGCAAAGTGTCATCATCGAGGCAGCTGAGCTCCTAGAGGGAGGCCACTGTGCCAGTTTCAAGGACTTGTCAATGGGCTGTAGGCAGTAAGGGAATTTAATTTTTCATTTGCCTTAGTTTTCCATATCACCACAGCAAGCACTTAAATCCCTTTCCCCTGTTCTTGGGCAGCCAGGAATGTCCAAGGAATATCACACATATCCCACTTTGGGTGGTGGGGGTGCTGCTGGCCTGTACTCTGCCCTCACCTTGCCCCACACTCCCTCATCATGGGATACACACTGGGAGGGGAGGAAGACTTTTCACCTCATACTGTTGGTTTACCTAAAACTCTGCAAACCATATATTAACGAACCAAAAAGCCAAGGAAAGCACCTGAAGTACTCAGGCGACCCTGGTGCCACTTCCTTCTTCCCCTTCTCCCATCTCTGTCATGTGTGTCCTCCCGCGCCCCCCAGCGGAACCAGCGAGGAGCGGCCTGGATTTTGAGGCGCATTGCTCCGCAGGCCCCACAGAGCGCACGCGCAGACGCTGCAGGGCGCATGCGCCGCAACGTAGGCGCCAAATCTGAGCGCGACCTGGTCAGTCAGTCAGGCGAGGCTCCAGGCAGGCAAGGTGAGCGTGAGCGGGCGTCGGGGCCAGCGTGTGGGCGGCGCGCGGGCAGCCCGGGACGGGACAGGGAGGGGGACGTGATTGGAGGAGACGCAGAGCGAGGAGCGGGCACCCGAGGGCGCGAGAAGCCCCGGGGCTGGTGGCGCAGGCCTCCCTGAGGTGCGACGCCACAGTGGGACCGAACCGGCGCCCAGCGCAGCTGTGCCTGGGGAGGAGGAAGTGGGGTGAGTGGAGCCTCCGTGTAGGGTGACGGGAAGTAGCCCTCGTGGGGAAGGGGCCTGGGTTAGTGAGGAGACCAGGGAGCTGAGGGACACCGGCGCCCTGGCGTGGCCTCTCCTCTCTGCGCCTTTGTGACCTCAGTTGTCTGGCCTCTGGTTACTGCCCTCCTAGCCCTCAGGCTAAAGTCCTCCCTCAGCCTGCCGGCCCCACCCCCATTCACAGACCCCGCCCCTCCAAACCTCGACACGCCCCTCCCGGCCCAGACCCCAGCACCCTCCCCCACCAGACAGGACCCTTCCCTCCGGCCCAGGGCCCGCCCCAGCCACAGGTCCTTCCATGCCCGACCTCAGGCTCCACCCCCTGGCTGAAACCCCGCCCCCACCCAAGGCTCCGCCCCAAACAACAGGACACGCCCCTCTCGGGCCAGGCCCCGCCCATAGACCTCAAGACACGCCCCTCCCCGGCCCCCTTCACCCCCCCTTACCCCCCGACTCCTTCCCACCCTCGATCCATGCCAGGCCCCAGCCCCCAGTTCTGACTTTCCTCTCCGGGATCAGGGCCATGTCTCTCTGCTCTCAGACCCAGGGCGGGTCTGAAGACAGGGCATCTTCTCACCCTCCCTCAGCTCTACGCTCCTCCCTCTCAGTGCTCCCCTCTACCTCAGTTCTACCAGTCCTGTCTGTCTCTCCTCCCTGCCCTGGTCATGACCCTCTTTTCCCAGCCCGTGACTCCCCCGCCTCACATCTGCTCCTTCTCTTTATCTTGTCCCACTCCGTCCTCGGCTCTGCCCTGCTCCCTGCCTGCCTTGATTTACTCCCTTTCTCTTGCCTCGGTGCCTCTCTTCCATTCGTTCCCTTCAGTCCTTGCTTTCTCCTCCCACCAAGACCTCTGCCCACCCGGGATCTCTCCGGACACTCAGCCCTGCTTCTCGGAAAGCTCTTCCCCACTCTGAAATCAAGAGACTCCTTTTTTTTTTTTTTTTTTTTTTTTTTAAGTATTCTTAACATGTTAAATAGGGACTTTTTTTTAGCCCCCCCCCTTTTAAAAAAAAATATTTAACACCTTAGCTGCTTTTGTCACTACTTTTTAACATGATTTCCCTCATGTTTCCCGGAGTGCAATTATGAATTATTTAGAAAATAATGAAAATAAGAGGGGTGACATCCCTAAATGTTGATGTATAACCCAAATTAACAGCTTTCAGTAGTCAAGAAGAAGGAAAATAAATTATACATTTTTTTCAAGAGGTTCCCAAACTCCCCCAAACAAATGAACAAACAAAAAATGATAAAACTCTAAAAAAAGTTGTAAGAAAATAATGAAAATAAATAAAAATACATGAGAAAACAAAAATAATAGCCTTGGAACTAGCAGGTGGTACTTGGGGTGAAAAAGAGAAAGTGGCAATAAAGAACAAACAGTAGAAATTTAAAAACCTAGGAATAAAGCAGCATCACTGATGAGTAAAGGATAAAGTTGCATACTTAAGGGATTTAATATTCTGAGAATACTGTGTGCAATCATGTATTAGTATACTTCAATTTCAAGCAAATGGATGGTTTTTTTGAAAAAGGATGTTTTTAAACTTGGGTTCAAAAAGTGGAAAACCCAAGTAAACCAATGGCCATGGAAAAGAACTGAAATAAGTTGTGAAACAATTGATTGACATTAGAGAGCTTTCTGTGCAGATGATTATAGTGGTATTAAGAGTTAAAAAAATAAAGGTTGAGTAAAAGAGTGTTGGGAAGAAATAGAAGGTGCCAAAACTATGAAGTAATTGGTTAGAACTTGGATGGTATGGATGTAGGAATAAGATAAGGCTGAAACCCAAAATATAAAAATTTAAGGGAAGGAGAGTTAAGAATTTATGAAGAATGGAGGGATGCTGAAGGTGCCCTCTGAGGAGGCAGGCCCATGAGCTTTCTTTCAGTACTTGAGACCTGGAGGCCTTGACCCTTCAAGGTCATAGTTTCCCTTTGTGGGCCAGGAGGAAGAATTGTTACACCCTACTCGCCTTGAACCTGGCTAGTGTAGGGAGGCAGGCTAGGCTGGTGTGATCCCACACTCATTTCTAGTAATCCTTTCTTAGGGTCCTTCCCTGGGCTGCACACCTGGAAGTTCAATTCAGGGTGGGACGTCACACATCCCAAGAAGGAAGGGGGACAGGGGCGCCTGGGTGGCTCAGTTCGTTAAGCATCTGATTCTTGGTTTCGGCTCAGGTTGTGATCTCCTGGTTCCTGGGTTCAAGCCCCCTGTTGGGCTCTTTGGGGACAGCAGGGAGCCTGCTTGGGATTCTCTCTCCCTGCCCTCCCCCCTGCTTATGCATGCGCATGCGCCCTCTCTGCCCCTCTCAAAATAAATAAATAAACATTTTTTTTTTTTTTTAAAGCAAGAAGGAGGATAGCGAATTTTTATTTGTAGTGGCAGGAAAATTTTTAGGAAAAAAAAATACTTTTCATACTTTACCCCAGACTGGATTTTGACCAAAGAATTAAAATGAAATGTTTAATTGTCTCCTGTAAAACACTTACTATTGTCTGATTCTTTTCAACAAGAACATCCTGTGTTGTGATAGCTCGTTGTGGTTTTGATTCCTGTTTCTCTGATGACTAATGCAGTTGAGCCCCATTTTGTGTCTGTTCGGCCATTTAGCTATCTTGCACAATACCTGCTTATATCTTTTAACTTTTTTTGCTCTTATTTGCCTTTTTCTAACTGATTTAATATTTTGCAAATGAATCCAGTTGTTTGTAGGGTATACATATTATAAGGCTGATTCCTGGGGCACCTGGGTGGATCAGTCGGTTAAGCATCTGGCTTCGGCTCAGGTCATGATCTCATGGTTTGTAAGTTCAAGCTCCATGTTGGGCTCTGTGCTGACAGCTCAGAGCCTGGAGCCTGCTTTGGATTTTGTGTCCCCCCCCCCCCTCTCTGCCCCTCCCATGCTTATGCTCTGTCTCTCTCATTCTCTCAATAATAAATAAATGTTTAAAAAAATTTAGAAAGGCTGTTTCCTTATTTTGTATAATACACATTTATTTTTTGAAGTGAAGTTCTTCTGTGGATCAAATTAATACAGTTCATTGTGTTTTGAGGTTCAAGTCTCTTTTCCCTTCAGTGCCATTTCTGAAATATTTCTAGCCTGTGCCCATGAATTTTGTAGACCTGGGGAGGGGACTGAAGTAACATCATATCTGGAGATGTACAAATTTCTGTAAATGTGTAGTTAGGCATTTGTGTGAAATGTGGTAACTCCTTTTGCTTCAGATCACCTCTACCCCACTGTCCAGTCCCAACTGTGCAGACCATTTGTGAGTCTCTCTACATGATTTCTGCAGGTCCTGGGTTTCCGTATCCTGTTTTCATCCGCTACAGTTCCACCCACCATCTTCCACACCAGTGTTTTCTGTAGCAGCCTGCCTTTTAGAGTATCTCCATCCTATGAAGGGCCAAGCTGTAAAGATGGTGCACGTGACAGACGTTTTGGCTATCTTGAAGAGTCCCCAGCTCTTCCACCTACATGATCAAGAAGAGAATCCAGAAACCATCCCCATAAGCAGTCCAGGGGCTCTGAAAGCTTCTCATGAAACGTTTAGGCATTTCCAGTATCTTCCAGTGACTGGGCCTCACCCAGCTGTGAGCCAAATCCAGGAGCTCTGCCGGCAATGGCTGCAGCCCGAGACCCACACCAAGCAGCAGATGAGGGAACGACTGGTGCTGGAACAGTTTCTGAGCACCCTACCGGAGGAGGTGCAGACCTGGGTGAGGTCAAAACAGCCTAAGAACAGCAAGGAGGCAGGAGCCCTGGTGGCCGGCTTGATCCAAGCATGTGGGGAGAAAGGTGAGAGAGGAAGGAAGCAACTGCCATTTCCACTTATTGAACATCCCTGTGTGCATGGCATGTAAAAGGAGATGAATAAAAACTTGTCAGGGGCGCCTGGGCAGCTCATTCGGTTAAGTGTCTGACTCCTGGCTTCAGCTCAGGTCATGATCTCACAGTTCATGGGTTCAAGCCCCACATTGGGCTCTGCACTAATGTTGTGGAGCCTGCTTGGGTTTCTCTCTCTCCTTCGCTCTCTCTCTGCCCCTCCCCTACTTATGTGCGTACTCTCTAGCAAAATACATTTAAAAATTTGTCAAAAGAATAAGTGAATGAATTTTATAATCCAGTCTAATCTGCCTCATAGGAGATGGAAGAAATTTGGGGCTTGGCTTTTGCTTTTAATATTTACTATTTCTTGGGGTGCTTGGGTGGCTCAGGCGGTTAAGTGTTGGACTTCACTTCAGGTCATGATCTCGCGGTTTATGAGTTCGAGCCCCACGTCAGGCTCTGTGCTGACAGCTGGGAGCCTGGAGCCTGCTTCAGATTCTGTGTCTCCTTCTCTCTCTGTCCCTCTCCCACTTGTGCTCTGTCTCTCTCTATCAAAAATAAATAAATGTAAAAAAAGTTTTTAATATTTACTATTTCTCTGAGAGTATACCTTCTCTCCAGCTTTGTTGCCCCCTGCTCCATTTATTATCCAGCCTAAACTTTAGTACCAACACAAAACAAAACAATACGCACAGCCAGAAAAATGAGGGTATAAAATGTGAGATAAACAAGGCCTGGAAGTTTAACCTCTACCAAAATGTGGGCTCTTGGAAACTCAAGTTACCAGATTGGGATTTTAATAATGAAAGAAGGGTATTTTAATAGTGAAAGAAAAAAGCCATTTATTCCTCATAGTCCTTTGAACAAAAATGATACTAAAAACAAAGTATTGTTTAGGAGTATTATATAGAGAGAGGGGGAGAGAGAGATGGATAGGGGGAGAGATAGAGGCACACAAAGGAACAAAAAATATGAATATAAGACTACAGTTACCTCTGGAGAAAAGGCTGGGTTGTGGACAGGAAAAAGCACACGAGCAGGTGTAAGTTATTGGGAATGTTCTAGATTGGGGGTTGGGTAGTGAATTCACAGGCATTAATTATACTTGTAAATGAATACATTTAAAATAAGTAGGGTCATGCGTGGTTTAGTACGGATATCGTGAATTAAGGATCGTTACTAACCCAATTCTGTGCACCTTCATCCCTTGAAAGAATTTGGAAGACGGTAGTAGCGAACACGTTGGATACTTCCAATGTACTACATCCTAGGTGTTTTATACATAACTAATTTATTTACTTCTCTTAATAGCTCTTGAAATAGTTACTACCTTATTTTGTACAGGAGACAGAGGCACAAAGAGGTTGCATAACTTGCCCACAATTGTACCCGGCAGTCAGGATTCCTATCCCGCAGCTGGCTGCAGCATCTATACTCCAACCATAGTGTTATACTGCCTCCGGTGGACATAGGGGATATTGCCCCAGAAGTTAAAAACTTGGCCAAAGGGCCAGAGCTATTAACAAATGGAGCTCGAATTCAGGGAAAAGGAAAGAAAGCTCCCTAGGATATGAGGAAGAAACAACAGATTGATGAAAGGTGCACTTGGGAAGAGACTACAGGCAGGGCAGGCCTTCAAGGTGCAGGTTTCTGTGGGGAATGTGGTGGCCGTCTTCTAGATCAGTGAATGAAAAAGATGTAGGAAAAGCTTGAAGAGCTGCCACTTTAACATGCTTTGTGTGTGTGTTGCACATGTAATGCTTAATCCTTATCAGATCCCTTCCGAGCATAGGTATTATTATTTCCGTCTTACAGTTGAGAAACTGAACAGTGAGGCTGGGAACCACTGGTAAAAAGGGAACTTGCACTTCATGTGGAAGGCAGTGGGGAGTCATTGAAGGGTTTAGAGCTGGGAAACGCCCAGAGCTCTTTTTTGGAACTTGCTATATTGAGAGGAGGAAAGATTTCTCTGGTTTTTCTCTTACAGGAAGTCCAGGACTGCTGCTGTCTTCTATGGCAGGGGCGGGGTTGATGTGGGGTGGCAAGCCACTCTCTGTGTCTGTGGGTGCTGCCAGACTGAACTCAGTTCCGTGGTCATTCCTTTCTCCTTTCAAGGTTTCCCTGCTCAGGACTTTGTCCTTGCCGAAAAGAGGAACACCAGAAAACAAAAGAAGGACACAGAGATGTCTGAAAACCCCTTATCTGCTGGACCCCAGGTGAGTCAGTCTTTCTTCTGACTTCGTTCTCCAAATGGGGATCTCACCTTCCTGATTTCCAGACCTTCCCTTTCCAGTTAAACCACATTCTCACTTTCTGTTAAGTCTTTATATAAGTATCACCTAAGTGAGCCTTTCCCTGGCTACCCTGTTTAAAATTTGTTCCTGACTCTATATCCTTCTCTGCTTTATTTTTCTCTGTTGTTCTTAATCACCATCCCAGGACATTTTCCCTCTTTTTCTATTTCTTGCATTAATTGTTTTGTTTGTTTGTTTTCTTAGTATTCCAGTTTATGCCCAGTGTTGGCTTATTCAAAACAACCCTCATGTGGTTTGCACTGTTATGCTCCTTTATATTTGAAACAAATGGCAGCTAATATAGGGACATAGTACTGTTGAGAGGTTTTATTTTTTTTCAAAAATACTCTCCTTAATGTTCATGTTAAATCATATTTTGAAACCTAAATGATAATTAATGGAATTAATGAATTTATGAATTCATAAATAATGAAATTAATGAAATCAATACACCGCGTTTCCTTTAGAACCAGAAAAAAGCCTCATGGGGGTTGGCGATTAGGAAGAAATAGTCTAAAAAGATTCCTTGAGGGGAGAGACAAGGAAAAAAAGTTTGAGAAACACTGCTCTAGAAGATCTGCTCCTGTGAGTGGCCCTCTGTCCCTACAGTGTCCATCTAAGGAGCAGCTGTGCTCAGCTTCAGTGGGTGGTGCCATGTGAGAATGTGGGCTCAGGTCTCCGGTCTTCTGACTTCTGGTTTTAAAACTCCAGTTAATAATATTAAATCTACTATTTTTTTTGGTGTTGGCAGTTAATATGAATTTTAAATATTTAAAATAATAAAAAAATCATAATAAAAGCCAGATAAACCCCTCTGTAGTTGCTGGGCAGTCAGTACATGACTTCTAGTTTAAATCAGTTGTTCATTGATCTGCATAATGTTTTCCTGAAAACACAAGAGATGTGTATTAATAAAGTGTGTATCATATTCTCATGTAGTCTTCTAGTATGCACTTTTTAACCTTAGGTTATCAAGATGGTTGTGTGTAACTGTGGTTAATTGGTTTGCATTGCTGGAATATTATTCCATTCTGTGACTCTACCATTTCTTCTACTCTAAACGGACATTTGGGTTGTTTCCAGGTTTTGGATGTTACAAACAGCACTATTAAGAATATCTGTCTCCAAATACACATGAACAAATATACCTAGGAATAGAATTTCTGGGTCCAGAGTAGTTTACCAGTTTACATTTCCTTTAGCATCTAGCAAGAGGTCCCATGGGTCCACATACTAGATAACATTTGGTATTGTCAGACTTACTAAGTTTTGTCAGTTGCATGGATATAAATGGTACTTTGTTGTTTTTATTTGCATTTCTCTGTTAATATGATTGAATATCTATGAGCTCTTTGGGTTTTACAGATGAGTCACGGAGGCTTCAGTACCCACACTCACAAAGACGATAAGAACCAGAGCCAGGACTTAAACTTAAGTCTCTGATTCCTGAGGCTGAGGTATACTGCTCAGCTTCCAGTTACGCATATTCATTATTTATTTATTAGGTGGCTTAAAAGGATCTTCTTCCTCCAATCCAAACTTGTAGTAGTTAGCAGCAGGAACTGTCTTAGAAATTTTCCCTCTTTCCTTGTACTTCAAGACAGAAGGGTACTTTACTAAGTCCCTACACCCTCTGGATTACAACACTTGGGTTAGAAGCTTTCTGCCGGTCTGAATGCTTTATGTTCAGTCCTCTCTCATCAGATTCCTCTCCCCCCTTAGGATAATCTCTGGATGTTGATCATTTAGAATTGTTTCTGGTATTTTAGGAGTTGGTGACTTTCCAGGATGTGGCTGTGGACTTCAGCCTGGAGGAACTGACCTACCTTAGTGCTGCTCAGAGGAATCTCTACCGGGAGGTGATGCTGGAGAATTACAGGAACCTGGTCTCCTTAGGTAAGGCCGTCTTCTCCATGGAACTTGGTTTCTGTCTGATAAGGCAGTAGTTCTCACCTCTTTTCTCTCCTCACGTCAGGACCGTCTGTAACGGTGATTCACCACGTCTGAATCTCAACCCAGACCAGGGACAGTATTTTAATATAAAATTCAGTTACTCATCATAGAGGTAACATTGAGTACTTAATATGTGTTATCAGGCACTAGTCTAAGCACTGCACCTGTCCTAACTCCTTTATTCCTCATATTAGTTCCGTGAGGGGGAGATATATTTCTTGTTATTTTTTTTATTACTGCCACTTTACATATGAGGAAACTGTCTTGGGAAAGTTAAATTACTTGTCTAAAATCACACAGCTACTAAGTGGCTGACTGGGGTGTGACCCTAAGCGGTTCAGCCCCAGGATCTGTTCCCTGAAATTAAATAGCTGTACTGCCAGACATGGGTTTGTTTCATCAGGTCTTGGTGCAGTAGAAGGCTCATGGTGATTTAAAAAAAATTTTTTTTAATGTTTATTTATTATCGAGAGACAGAGAGAGATAGAGCATGAGCCAGGGAGGGGCACAGAGAGAGAGGGAGGCACAGAATCTGAACCAGACTCCAGGCTCTGAGCTGTCAGCACAGAGCCTGATGCGGGGCTCGAACCCATGAACTGTGAGATCATGACCTGAGCTGAAGTCAGACACTTTGACTGAGCCACCCAGGCAACCCACGTGGTGATGTTTTTTGAATGCGCGAAGGAATCGATGAAACTTTCAGGAGCTCCAAAGGCTTCTGCTGGACTTAAACTTTTAGAGTCAGAGATTCCCAGTCTCTCTTCACATCCAGAGGCAAGGTGGTTTGCCTCTCCTGACAGGCTACATGTTTTTGTTGCCAGTGTCAGGATCCTCATTTTAGTAGCTTTTTTGGGGGCCCTGAGGTCTCCTGAAACACACAGTCAAAACCAAACAGCATTCCACTGGCAGCAAGCTGGTGCTCTGGTCCTTGTGAAGTCAGAGACCTGGGGGGTGGGGCAGGGGTTGGGGGTGCCTTACCTCAAACCTGGCACAAGAGTGTGTAATGTGAACCATGACTTTTATTGGTCACGAAGAAGGCAAAAAAGAGTGCCTTTTCCAGTGTAACTCTTCTCTCAGTTACCATATTTGTGACTTAAAATAGAGGGAATAAATCAGTTTTACCTCTTCAGCCCTCATGCGGTGACCCAGAGGCATTTCTGTCTTGTGATGCTTTGACCACTTGCATCACTGAAGGTTTGGGGTTAGTTGAGATCTTACATATCACCCAGGATGTTGTCTTCCTAAGTGTGGGGTGGGTATGGTGGGTTAGACCCAAGGGTATTTTGGGTAGTAAATCTTGTTGGTCTCCCATCTGAGTAAAGAGAGAGCAGACCTGAGGCCCTAAGCCTTAGACCGGCAGCACTCAGTAACCTTCATTTCTGGTGGAGCTATTGCTCTACTACCTTAAGGGTTTTTTCTTTTTTTGAAAATAACAGTGGTTTCTGTTTTTAACGTTGATATAAAGCTTCCATTTAAATTAAGTGTATTTAAGTTAAAAAAAAGAGGTGATCTAAAGAGAAGCATTAAGGGGCATCTGGGTGGCTCCATCAGCTAAGTGTCCGACTCGATTTCGGCTCAGGTCATGATCTCACAGATCATGAGATTGAGCACCACACCAGGCTGTGTACTGCTTGGGATTCTCTCTCCTTTCTCTATCCCTCCCCCTGTGCACTTGTGCACACATGCTCTCTTTCTCTCAAAATAAGTAAATAAATAAACATTTTTTAAAAAGAAATAAAAGTATTAAACACTAAACACTACTATAAATGGCACACAGATAGGGCTGAAATGGGAGGGTCAGTAATAAATTTGTCAGCGTGCCAGGTTGCGGTATAGGTAATGGATGAGGATTCCTGTTCTTGTGGATGTTATTAATGCCAGTGCAGTGAGACAGACAGTAAGCAAGGAAATAACGAGGTGCTGTCTTCGTTCGTTTGGTCTGCTGTAATAGAACACCACAGAATGGCTGGCTTCTGAACAACAGATCTTTATTTATCACAGTCCTGGAGTCTGGAAGTTCAAGATCGGGGGGCCAGCACAGTCAGGTGAGGGCTCTCTTCTAGGTCACAGGCTTCTTGATGTCTCCTCACTTGGTGGAAAGGGCCAGGGAATCTCTCTGAAGCCTCTCTTTATAGCGTTACTAATCCCATCCATGGGGACTCCACCCTCATGACTGAAGTACCCCGCAAAGGCCCACCTCCTATCACCACCACACTGGGCATTAGGATTTCCACATATGAATTTTACAGGGACAGGAGCATCCAGACCATGGCAGGTGGTATGCAAATGACTTAAGTTTGCGAAATAAAGAAGTAGGGGAAAAGGAGCATTTCACGACCAAGGGAATGAAGGTATCACAGGAGGAAGAGAACCACATGTCGTTTACTTTTTGAGCAGCTATGACGTCAGATCCCCCAGGCTGAAGTAGAGGGCCCAGCACACTGTCCTCAGGTTTTATTCTAGAGCAGAGTTTTTTAGCCGTGGCACAGCTGACATGTGGGCCAGATCGTTGCTTGCTGTGGAGGAATGTCCTGGGCATTTCAAGATGTTTAGTGGCCTCAATAGCCTTCCTTCCTCTCTGAACTTGTGACAACCAAAAATGCTCCAGACAATGCCACCTGTCCCTTGGGCCCGGATCAGGCTTTAGAAATGGGCTTCATTTTTCTTTCTTGTGCATTTGCATCTTCCTTATTATCGCAGAGTCTTTAGAGCCTAGGCTGGGAGTTGCTGTGGGTCAGGGAAGAATCCCCCAGTTATGAGTCTCCTTCTTCAACAGGGTACCAGTTCTCTAAACCCGACATTATCTCACAGCTGGAAGAGGAGGAGTCACATGTGAGGGAGGAAGACAGCGATACAGAGATGCATCACGGTGAGTAGAGAGCAGAGAGCCTCTGGAAACCGGAATCGTGGGAAGACAGGCTGGGGGCTGGGAGCTGTGGTCAGAGGGCATTCCTCAGGGTCCGCTCAGGCCAGGGAGGGGGCCGGTAGGCGCGCTTGACTCAGGGCTCTCGAGGCTTCACCCCCTGTGGGCACTTAGTACCTCCTTTTGTCTTCTCTTCTTGCTGACTGAGCTCTTCTCCTCCCTGGTTCCAGGAACGCCGTTTCCCTTTTCTCTAGTGTTCCAACCCCTGCGCTTTTTCACGCCCTTACCTCTGCAGCTAGAAGTCCCAGGTCTTTCCTTTTTAACTCAGACAAGAGAAAACCTTGGCATGACACCACTCTTCCTTCCACTTGCCTCCTATGTTCCCTCATGCCAGGTCTTCAGATTTGACATGCAGAGGCTCCCCTCCCCTTCCCTCCTTTACCCCCACAATCTCGTTTCCATCCCCCCACCTTTGCCAACACACACACACACTCTCTGTCTTTCCCTCTCCCTCTCTCACACTGTGTTCTACCAACATCGTTATGACTTCAGGACAAGAACCTTCTAGACTTTACCTTTTCCAACTCTGTGGCTACAATATGATAACATTTGCCATCTTTATGAAATCCTTTCCTTCTCTGTGTTGGGTCACTGTGTATCAGCCAGGATCGTCGTTGTCCTTCAGTGCCTCTCAATAGAAAACCACACCAACACTGTATAAGCCGGAGGGGGGATTATTAGCTTACAGTACCGCTCATGTGGACCTCAGGGATCATTGGAAATGGGGGCTCAGTGATGTTATCAAAGGCCTACTTTCATTTCCTCTTGTCACTCTGCCAACAAATCCTAGATCTGCTTTCTTCTTTCCATGCAAGGAGAGAGAGAAAGAGAGAGACAGACAGAGAGAGACAGAGAGACAGAGAAAGAAAGAGAAAGAGAAAGCAGGTGAGTCCAAGAAGCATTGTCATGAGTGAGGAAGCTTCAGTGTTCCATTTGGGTCCTGTCCCACTCCTGAACCAGTAGCTGTGCCCAGTCTAGTGCTGATCAGTGCAGCCCTCCCTGCCTTGTCCTGTGTGGGCAGAGAAGTGGATGTCCCAATAAAATTCAAGGATCTACCGTGGGGACTCTTCTACCTGCCTCTGTGTTGCCTTCAGTGTCTTCTTTAGTCTGTTCATTCACTCTTTGGCTCACTCGGTCATTCCATACATATTTACTGAGCCTCTGTGGTGGGCCAGCCCTGCTAGGTTCTGTGGATACAGTAACAAATCCCTTCCCCATGGAGCTTGCCTTCTAATGGGGGTGATGGTTGATACCCAGGCAAAGAATAGAGTCTGAGTGTAAAGCAGACAGTGACAAATGGGAGACTGCTGAAGCCAGGACCGTCAGGAAAGAACTCACTGAGGAATATTTGAACGAGACGGAGGGGGAGCCACATAGAAATCTTGAGGGAGAATGTTACAGGCAGGGGGAATAGCAAATTCAGAGGCCCCAAGGTTGGAATGAGCTTGGGTGTTCCAGAAACAGGAAGAAAAGCAATATGGTCTGAGTAAGGTGGAGGGGACAGGGGATGAGGTTGAGGAGACAGACAGAGGTTCTGAGCCATGGAATGAGGTGTTATTATTGACACCATAGAATTGTGTTGTCTCATGTAGTGGCCACTAGACACATGTAGTTGAATTTACACCAATTAAAAGTACATAAATTTAAATTCAGTCACACCAGCCGCATTTCAAGTGTTCATTACCAATGTGTGGCTAGTGGCTACGTATCAGACGGCAAAAATATAGATGATTTACCTCATTTCAGGGCATTCCACTGGGCAGCACTGTTCTAGAAAGACCGCTCTGGCGATTCTGTGGAAAATGGGCTTTAGGAAGAGCAGCAGAGAAACCAGTCGGGAGTCTGCTCTTGCAGGCTAAAGCTCGTGGAGGCCGGTGCTGGGATTGTAGAGGACAGGTCTGGGGGACTCTGTGAGGAGAGCTGGCAGAACAGCTATCTCAGTCCTCCATGTTTGAGTCAGCTCCTCAAAGACCATTTCCCGAAACATCTAATCCACTGTGATGGGTCTGGTTATCCCCATCCTGATGCGTGCCTGATCGTAGTCTGGCTCTGCTATCTCATCTGTCCTCTGCCCACACCCCGTGATGTCTGCCAGGATGCCAACTTTGATTTCCTTGGCTTCAGTTTCTTTACCACCCAGGGGGTCGCCTTTGTATAAAGCATAAAGTTTTGACTACTACTACTCTCAGAAGAAAATCCAAACTTTTAGCAAAACATTTAAATCCCTGTCAATCTGCGGGAGACCAGTTCTTTTTGTTCCCTTTCTTCGGTTTCTACAATGTGTCTCTGTGAGGAAAGAATAGAGGAAATTTTACATTTCTTTTAGATGGGGAAAAAAGACCTAAAACCAAAGATCTAACTCCAGAGCAAAGCCTGCCTGTGGAAAAGCCATCCTTGGGGGTGGGAATGGAGGATTTACAGGTAGGTAACTTCTTCAGTGTCCACGAAGGAGAGTCTTCTCCTGATGGTCCAACAGACTTGTACCAGGTCGACCAGGAGAAACTTTCAAGTCCTATAAAGATGAGTGAGCCCGAGACCCCCGCTCAGGAAAGAGGCCGTGACAGTGATGATTTTGAAAGAAGCTCAGATCTCACTAAACAGTCAGAAGGTCCTCCAGGAAAGGACCCCCAGCAATGTGCTACTCCTGGAATTGTCACCAGCCCCCAGCCAGTGGTTGATGAGCCTTTGCTCCAAGAGAACAGAGACAACAGATGTGGATTTTGCGAAAGAACTTTTATCACCCAAAGAGCTCGTGAGAGACATGAGCAGTTGCATGCTGGGAAGAAACCCTTTGAATGTAAACGATGTGGAGAAGCCTTCAACCTCATGCCACACCTCACCAGACGTCAGAGGACTCATTCCAGTGAGAAGTCCCGTGGATGCAGTAAAGGTAGAAAGTCTTTCACCCGGCACACAAACACGTGTGGCCGTGTAAGAACTCAGGGTCAGGAAGACTACTTCGAATGTTTCCAGTGTGGCAGAGCCTTTATCCAGGATGTGCATCTTTTCCAACATCTCAAAGCCCACGAGGCAGCCAAAGCTCTTCCCCCTAGGTTGCCCCGCACTAAGACGTATTTCATTCGCTATCAGCGGAAACATGACTATATCGGAGAGAGAGCCTGTCAGTGTTGTGACTGTGGCAAAGCCTTCAGCAGGACTTCACACCTCATTCAACACTATCGAATCCATGCCCAAGAGAGGCCTTACCAGTGTAAGCTGTGTGGGAAATGTTTCAGCCGACCCTCCTACCTCACTCAACATTATCAGCTCCATTCTCAAGAGAAAGCTGATGAGTGCAATTCCCACTGAAAACCTCTAGTCAGAGAACATTCTCAACATCGTTGGCTTCATTCTGGAGAGAGACCCTCTGAATGTGAGAAGGCCTTCCGCCATCCCTCACAATTTCATCATGGTGTGATTTTTAAAATGGCGAATAGTTGCAAGGGTATACAACAGTCTTTCTGCAAAAGAAGATTCAGCACATGTGTCAGTAGTCACACAGATGAAAATCCTTACAAAGAATATCTTTGTTGCATAGGAAAGAAGCTAATAGATTTTGCCTTTCTTTGGTGGTATTCGTAGATGGAAAAACTTCATTTAAAAAAAAAATTTAAATCCAAGTTAGTTAACATATAGTGTAGTCTGTTTTTCAGGAATAGAATTTAGTGATTCGTCACTTACATATAACACCCAGTGCTCATCTCAACAAGTGCCCTCCTTAATGCTTATCACCCATTAGCCCATCCCCTCACCCAACACCCCGCCTCCCTCGGTTTGCCTCCCTCTCTGTTTTCATCTTATTGGAAAAACCTTCATTTTGACACCGTGACAAAAAGTTTGTGACTGGCAGTTGGGCTCCAGGCAGGCAATCTATTCCCAAGTTTTTCTAGAAGTGTTTACATACAGTAACATCACCACGTGGGATGCATCAACCCAGAGCATGGTTAAAAAAGATTTTCAAGCTGTGCTTATAGTAATTTAGCCACAAAGCTGATGTAATTGGTATTTACACAGTACGTCATAATTTACAAAACATTGCCATGTATATTATTTTATTTGATCTTTTAAGGAATGCTGCAGTGTACCTAGTGAGCACATCTGTTGTGTTTTTATAGGTAAAGCAAACTTGAAAGTCCCAAGTTGTCAGTTGTGACCTAGGTTGTAAGGGATGAAGTAGGAACTAAACCCAGGTTCTGTGGGTTTTTTTTTTTTGCGATTTCATGAGACATTTATTTCATATTTTGATGTTCAACCCAGGCTTTCTTTATTCCTGCCATATCCTCTCAGAAGAACAGGTACAGTAGGATACCGAGTTCAGCCACCTTCCTCTTGAGCAGTTTCACTGTTTCATGTGAAATCAGAGGAAGACACTCACAGTATTAGAGGTTCAGAAAGCTTTCTTAGGGTGAAGTTTTGATAGCCATTTCTCTCAGGATTTAGGATTTGAGATGCTAACTTGTGAAAGTATATTTTTGCTAAACACTTCCTTGTAATTGTTCTTATAGATCATAAAACCATTACTGATCAAGTAGAGTTTTTTGGTAGTTTCCAATAGTTGTCTGAGGGGTTGTGGTTTCTTATTTCCCTTCTCCCCCCTTTAAACAAATCTTGTTTGAGAGCTTTCTTGGGCTCTGGCAATGTTAGCATGCCGACTTCACCTAAAATCCTAATGCAATGCAGAACACACTTCCTTTTAAAGGTATGAGCCCTGAATTGCACTAAAAATCTCTTTAATACCATATTGCTATAATGATAAAGGCTCTCCATCACTGCCTTGCCTGCTGGTCAAATACAAAGACACATGGTAACCAGCTGGACCTGGAGTCCCAGAACCTGACTCCTTGCCTGGAGGGGGGGTTGTTGCTGTTGTTACTCGCTGCCCAGCTTTTTCTCTTCCAGCCATTTTGAGGCTGGTTTACAATAGGCGGCTCCAAAGTCATGAAATTAAAAACAAACAGGACTCATCAGAACTTGATGAGCCAAATGAGCGTTAGCTGCACACCCCCCCTTCTTCATTTCCAAAGTTCTTGATGAAACAGACCTCATGGGCTGGCCCTATTTTCTAATCACAGTCCCCTCTTCAACACACCATAAACTGATTAATGATCTTGTCACCACTACCACAAGGGGAAACGATGTCAATGCATCTCGTTCATCATGGTGATGGTAATTAGCCTTGATGCCTGGATTTAAAATGGCGTGCGCTGGGTTTTTCTATTGTAAAGTTGCGATTGATTTCCCTTTGTAGTTAATAAATTTCTCGCTGGAGAAACTTTGAGACCATGCAAGCACAGATCTTCCTCGACTTACAGTGAGATTTTCTCCTGATAAAACCTGGCATACATTGAAAGTATCGTAAGCCAAAAATTAATTTAATGTGCCTAATCTGAACATCATAGCTTAGCACAGCCCACCTTAAATGTGCTCAGAAAACTTATGTTAGCCTACAGCTGGGCAAAATTATCTAATCCAAAGCCTATTTTATGATTAAGTGTTGAATATCTCATGTTGTTTACTGAATACCGTACTGAAAGTGAAAACCAAAATGACTGCATGGGTACATAATGTTTGTGTGCTGGTGGTTTACTCTGGTTGCGAGGCTGACAGGGAGCTGGGGCTTGCTGTCACTGCGCAGTATCATAAGTGAGTATTGTACCACATACGATTGCCTGGGAAAAGATCCAAATTCAAAATCTGAAGTATGGTTTCAAGCGAATGCATGTTGCTTTTGCACCATTGTAAAGTCAGACAGTCATAAGTTGAACCATCATAAATCGGGGGCCATCTGTATCCAGCTTCTCCTCAAACTTTAAGTCACTAAAGTTTAGCATCTAGCAAGTGGATCTTGTCTACAGCCATTGTTACTCTGTGCATTATTACTCTACTGTCACTGCAATAGCAATGGTGAATTTTTATTTCTCTCCTTCCTTCTACACGTGGTAATTAGAATTCTCCTGTGAGGAAGAGTTGCTTTCCCTATTTATTTACTCAGTTATGTTTTTTATAGCAGTATGGATTCATGGATATTTACTTTATCTTATGGGTTGTAATTTAGTACTATTGGTATTCATTTGTTCAGATTCTTTCAGCTTTGGCTGTATGGCATTGGCCAGCTTCCAACCCTGTCATGTTGGCTCCTCGACCTTTTCAGCAAGCTCCCATTCTTTTCTGAACACTTCTAACTTGTTATACCCTCCTTAATCTCTCTCCCTTCACTTCCAAGTAAACCCTGCTGTAACTTCTTGATGGCTTCTCTCTCCTGTCTTGTGAAATCTGCTTCTTTCCCCAAGGCTATCAGTTTATTCAGGCTCTTATCAATCTCAGTCATTCCACTTCTCCCTTCACCATTTTTGCAAAATCTGCATTATATCAGGATTGTGATTCACTTAATACATTTCTTTCAATTGTCTCATCCCTGTTTTTTGAAACTTTAATATACTACTTTAAAAGGAAAATATTAAGTCACCTCAAACAAAGGGTTTTACCCAGGCCATAATCAGATTTCCCTGGTTGTTGCTAAGATGTCTTTTTACAGTTCGCCTATTTGAATCAGATCCAAACATGGTCCACAAATTGCATTTGGTTGTCTGATCTCGAGTCTTAATCTACAGCAGTCTCCTCTTTTTAATTTTGCTTAAGTTTATTTTTTTTAAGTTTAAAAAAATTTTTTATATTATTATTATTTTTTAAAATGTATTTATTCTGAGAGAGGGAGAGAGCACATGGGCAGGGGAGGGAGACAGAATCCCAAGCAGTCTCCGCACTGACATTGCGTAGCCCAATGCAGAGCTTGAACTCATGAACCCATGAGATCTTGACCTGAGCCAAGATCAAGAGCTGGATGCCCAACTGGCTGAGCCACCCAGGCACCCCTCCTCTTATGTTTTAATGCTTTATGTGATCCTTGGGATAGAGATATACCTTCCTCCCCTCCCCACCCAATTCCTAATATATCTGATAGCTTTGGTACTACTGTTATGTTCTGGTTTAATTTTAATTTTAATTTTAATTTTAATTTTAATTTTAGTTTACTTATTTATTTTTGAGACAGAGAGAGAGCAAGCATGGAAGGGGCAGAGAGAGAAGGAAAGAAAGAGAATCCCAAGCAGGCTTTGCACCGTCAGCATGGAGCCTGATGTGGGGTTCAAACTCACAAATTGTGATGCTTAACTGACTTGAGCCACCCAGGCACACCTGGTTTAATTTTTAATTTGGAAGCACTTTTATTTTAAAACATTTTTATTTTAAATTGTAGTAAATTTTTTTTTTAAAGTAATCTCTATAGGAGCACCTGGGTGGTTCACTCGGTTGAGTGTCCGATTTCAGCTCAGGTCATGATCTCACAGTCTGCGAGTTCAAGCCCTGCGTCGGGCTCTATGCTGACAGCTCAGGGCCTGGAGCCTGCTTCTGATTCTGTGTCTCCCTCTTTTTCTGCCCTTCCCCTGCTTGCATTCTGTCTCTCTCTCTCAAAAATAGATAAACATTAAAAAAAAAAATTTTAAGTAATCTCTACAGCTCCAGTGTGGGGCTTGAACTCACAGCCCTGAGATCAAGAGTTGGATACTGCCATCTCAAACATTTTTTAAGTGTGCAGTTCAGTAGTGTTAATTACGGTCACATTATGTTCAACAGATCCCCAGGACTTTATCATCTTGCAAAACTAAAACTCTATGCCCGTTGAGCAGTAACTCCCCATTTCTCCCTTTCCCCAGCCCCAGGGGCCATCATTCTAGCACTGTTTTTCTGTTAAAGCTTTGTGTGATTATGCAAATAATACTGGAAGAAACTGCCTGTTATCCTGTGGGATATCCCCCCTTCTGAATGTGTCTGCTTCCCATGGTTTCCTTAAGCTCCTTCCTCTCTAAGTTAGCTCTAAGTATCCGAGATTTAGATTCATCTTCAACTTCTTTGGCTAGAGTACGTCATGGGGTGGGGGGTGGTTTGTGCGCTGTATTATGTTCTGTCAGGAGGCACATGGTGTTGGTTTTTCCCAAAGGCCTAGCCTTTTCTAGTCATTCTCTGCACCACTGCACCAGTCACAGTGAGGTTTCAAAGCGTTCACCACCTCTGGGTTATACAGAGGCCAGCTGTTTAGTTCCTTCTTCATTACCTCTTCTAGATTTTCTCTGCATTCCTCCTTCATCACTACAGCCTAGTTTTTAGACCCTTGAATTAAGAGGTAGTGGAGACTCTTGAGGGGTCTCAGGGTGGGCCATTTGTTGAGAACCCTGGGCCAGGGCTTCATGCTTCTTGAGGAGCCTTAACTAGAGAAAGTCAGGGAGCACAGCTTGACTAAGTCTGTTCTGATGCTTTTTTCGTACCCAAACTGGCAGCGGTGACAGCATGGCATCGCTCACCCTGCCTGTCACCCCTGAACTATTTGGAACACACAGAAGATGTATAAGCCACAGCTTCCATATTTTACAGACTCGAGCTCACTGAGATGGTGCGTATCTCAGCCTGTTATTTTGGCTTTCAGCTTGCTGCTGTCCTTGTGGGCTTCTGAGGATAATGCTTTCCTGCTTCCCTGCTTTTCCCATGCAGTTCCTGACATCTGATAGGGCACTACTCTTTTATTTGGGCTAATTTTTTAAATTTCGAAACACTCATGTTTTAAGCATTTTTTTTGTGATTATGCATGTAATGCATATTCCTTGAAGATTATAAAAATTTTTTAATGTTTTTATTTATTTTTGAGACAGAGATACAGAGCATAAGCAGGGGAGGGGCAGAGAGAGATGGAGACACAGAATCTGAAGCAGGCTCCAGGCTCTGAGCTGTCAGCACAGAGCCCAATGCAGGGCTCAAACTCATACACTGTGAGATCATGACCTGAGCTGAAATCAGACGCTTAACTGACTGAGCCACCCAGGCGCCCTTATTCCTTGAAGATTATAAAATAACATGTTTTTCTTTGAATACCTGTATCTCTCTCTCCCAGATATACTTGCTGCTAAAAGGGATAGAAAATTGTCCAGATATTTTTTCCTATGCATAGATCTATATAGATTTTTACATTAAAATATTTTTATGAAGTAGAATCATATCAGCGCTGTATTGGAGGTTGTAATCTTTATTCTAATATACCATGAACATCTTCCCATATCCATAAGTATGCCCCTAACTTTTGTTTTTTAGGACTGCCTCATACTTGGTTACGTAGATGTATCCTGATTTACTTCACTAGCCTTCTAAGGTTGTAAACTGGGGTTGCTTGTAATCTGTCTCTGTGTGCACATTACTGCTATAGTTACACTTCCCTGCTATCTCTTGGACCTTAGCATTTCCCTTATCAGTCTGCTCTATTGTCTTTGCATATAGTCATATTTCCTAAGAGGGAGTTCCCAGCAGAGGAATTTTTGGGCCAAAAGGTATGTGTATCTTGAAGGTTTTAGAAACATTCCTGGCCTCATCCCAGCAAGGTCTGAAAGTTGTGATTTTTTTCTCTAGGGAACTACTCTCTTCCACACCCCTTTTCTCCTTGAAGAATTTTCACTATGAACCCATCTAATAATAGGAGTGAGGTCAGAGCTGGAAAGAGTCACAGGCAAAGTAGCTTGACCAGGGGAGGGGCAGAGAGAATCCCAGGCAGGCTCCATGCTGTCTATGCAGAGCCTGAGTGGGCTTGATCCCACAAACCATGAGATCATGACCTGAGCTGAAATCAAGAGCTGGACACAACCGACTGAGCCACCCAGACACCTCTTGACATAGTTTTTTTTTTTTTTTAAGTTATTTATTTATTTAAGTTATCTCTACACCCAATATTTGGCTCTAACTGACAACCCGAGATCAAGAATCATATGCTCCTCCAACTATGCCAGCCAGGTGCCCCTTAACATAGTTTTATTAGGTTTACTTTCCTCATTAAACAAATAATATGAAGCATATTAAAGAAAATGTTGGAAAACAAGGCTAATCAATTTCCTGAGTCCCAGAATCTCAACAAGTACAAGCCCAGAAATGTAGTCCTGTTCACAGGTAGAAGAGCTCTTGGCAGAGGAGAGAGTGTGGGCTTTGGAGCCAGGCTGACCCACACCAAATCTTGCCCCTTCTTGGAAGCTGACTGATTAAACCTTGTTTCCTTAGGAAATGGGGTAACAGTGCTTCCCCCTGGAACTGTCCAAAGGCCTGGGGCTCATCTGTGTAAAAGAGCCCAATGGTGTCTGGTGAATAGTAGATACTCAGCTACCAGTAGCTGCTGTTACATAATGCTTTGTTTTCATGTAGTTTTCACTTACTTTTTAAGGTTTTCTTAGTGACAGCAAACTACAGAATCGTAAACCAGATTTAAACATTGAAACACATTTTATCATTTAGTAAAACGATTCTCTATACAAAGAAGTTTATCTTTGGGTGAAGGTTTCTCAGAACATGTTGCAAATCTGAAGTTCTCATTTCATAATCACATTTTCAAAAAATGGCTAATTATATAAAGGTTTGATTCAGAGAACATAAAGCATTGTATTTATACTTTTCTTAGATTTCAAAGAAGTGATATTACTAGATGAGATGTGACGAACATTTCTGTGGCTCTGGAGAAAGAGCCTGATGAATTTGTGTCTGGAGGGGCAATGCCATTTGTAGCAGAGGGAGGCCGGGAGGTCCATGGGTGGGAAATAAGTGACAACCGTCCTCCCTCCTGAGTCACTGACAGGTGCTGCTTATCACTTATGCTCTGTGTCTACTTCACTGGGAGAATCTTTCACTCCAGGCAGACAAGGCCAACTGAGCAAAGTTTGTATGTGCAAAGGAATGTCTTTGCAGCACCTGGTGTAAATAAGCATTTGAACAGCTTTCCCAGTAGCTGGTGGATAACTCATTTAAAAAAAACCAACAAAAAACTCAGCCTATTTGATAAGCCAAAGTAGTGAGTCTTTGCTTACTAATGAATTTTTCCCCGTATGTTTTTTTTAAATTTCTTTGTGAACAGTTGAGGCTCTGTACCTATTTAGCTGTTGGGTCTTCATGCATTTTCTTATTGATTTGCCTGAACTCACTTTTCTTTTTTTGAAGTGTGCACTTCTGAAGGGTTAATGTTTTCCATTTTAAAGTAATACTTGGCTCATTAAAGACAATTTGTATTTTGGGGTACCTGGGTGGGCCCTGTTGGTAGAGCGTCTGACTCTGTCTCAGGTCATATCTCATGGTTCCTGAGTTCAAGCCCCACACTGGGCTCGCTGCTGTCAGCGCAGAGCCTGCTTTGGATCCTCTGTCCCTCTCTCGCTGCCTCTCCCCTGCTTGCTCTCTCTCTCTCAAAAATAAATAAACATTTAAAAAAAAAGACAATTTGTATTTCTTAGAAAGGTAGAGTTCTCCTCCCTCTGTGCACCCCCCGCCAAGCACCATGAACACCTTTTTCTTATAATTTAAAAATGATAACTAGATTCATGAAAATGGTTGCCCCTGGAGAGCAGTGGGGAAAGGTCTGGTTTTCACAGTACCTCTGCCGTTTCTACCCATGTGACTGTATTACCTATTGTAAGGTGTTTAAAGTTTTCATGGAGCTGTGCTCACTCCATGCATGCAATAGCGGATCTTATTTCCACCCAGTCCTACACCCACACCCTGCTCTTTCACCCCCTTGTCTGTTATCACTTCATTAATAGCCACACCAGAGCTTTCTGTGTGGGGCCTTCCCTGTGTTGTCTGCATGTTTGACTTAGTTCTGATTTTTCATAATTGCAAATGATACCGTAATGAGCATTTTGGTGCTTGAAATGTTTTCCCAAACTTAGGATTCTTTCCTTCAGATAGGTTTTGCCAAAGGGGAATCACTGGGTCAGGAGGGCTATGATTGTTTAAAGGTTCTTGATGCATCCAAGCTCCTTTGAAAACATTACACCAGTTTGCGCTGCTGCCTGTAATGTGTTTGTCCCACACATCCTTGTTGGCATTATGTATTAACAGCATTTTTCACTTTGCTAATTTAATAGGGGAAAGTGCATCCAATTTTTATTGCATTTATTTAGTTTTTTTTAATGTTTATTTATTTTTGAGAGACAGAGACCGCATGAGCAGGGGAGGAGCAGAGAGAGAGGGACAGACAAAATCCAAAGCAGGCCCCAGGCTCTGAGCTGTCAGCACAGAGCCCAACGTGGGACTTGAACCCACAGACCAGATCATGACCTGAGCTGAAGTCAGACACTCAAGCAACTGAGCCACCCGGGCACCCCTCATAATTTTATTTTATTTTAATGTTTATTTACTTATTTTGAGAGAGAAAGTTTATTCGAGCAGGGGAGAAGCAGAGAGGGAAAGAGAGAGAATCCCAAGCAGGCTCCATGCTGTCAGCGCAGAGCCCAGTGTGGCGCTCGAACTCATGAACTGAGATCATGACCTGAGCCAAAATTAAGAGTTGCCCACTTAACCGACTGAGCCACCCAGACACCCCTCACTTTAAGTCTCCTTTAACTACTCTTGAATTCCCTTTGGTATATTGCATGAAGAGAAGATCAAAATTACCCATTGTAAATTGCCTCAACATCAGTTATCAGTAAATGGTTCATAGTCATATTGTTGTATAGTGCGGAATCTAGTATCTGGACCATCTACTTTCATTTGCTTGTTGCCCTATTGTATCTTAGATCTGTACTCTTCTTTATAGCCTTATAGTTGAGTTTTCTATTACTGTGCCTTAAAGTGTATTTATATGTATTTTATATGAAAAATATAGAATTGTTATTCTTCCAGATGAACACTTATGTTTATCAATTAAAAACGGCCTTTGGGTGACTAGTAAACTTATAAATAAATCAGAAAGAATTAACATTGTTTCATGTCCTTTCATGTATTCAAACTCGTGTATTGATGAGGGTTTTATACTTTTCTTCTCATCAGGTCACAGGTTTTCCTCAGCCATTCCTATAATACTGTTGCAGTTGTGGGTTTCCTTGTGTAGGGCTTTTCTTTTTTCTGTTACAGTTCTCATATAAAAAAGGAAAGCCAGCATCCCAGGAATGGGGTCACTTCAGTGTTGCCCCC
Source organism: Panthera tigris (assembly GCF_018350195.1). Lineage (NCBI taxonomy): Eukaryota > Metazoa > Chordata > Mammalia > Carnivora > Felidae > Panthera > Panthera tigris. The sequence goes on from NC_056674.1 coordinate 1,953,052, forward strand.
ATTGCATGCCTTCAAGCCAACCAAACCCCAGACTTCCAGAAGCAGTTGGGGGCCAGAGATGCTCTTGATAAGAGCCGGGGACTCTCTCCCCAGGAAATTCAGAGATGCCTAGCAGTAAGGGTAGGTGTGTGTGCGTGTGTGCGCCCACACAGAGACTTACGAATGCCACCTCAGTGGGGTCAACCGTGCCCCCACCTCGGCTTCGAATCTCTCCTCCCCCTGACGCTTGCAGTTGGGAAGCTCTGAGTTCAGTGCTGGCGCCCAGGCCATAATTAGGTCTCCTACAGGTGGGATCTTGGAGGAGGAAGGAAGTACGGGACCCACTGCCTGGCACCTCACCCACTTCAGCCTCTCAGGTAAAAAGATAGGCTTGGAATAAAGAGAAGAAGCAATCTGAGCGGCAGAGAACCTCCATGAGGCGCACCTAAGGGAGCCAGGGGGCAGGATGGGCAATGTCATGAGGAGGAAGGGGGCATAACCCCAAACAAAGAACCTCCTGTTACAGAATCTTTTGATTTCTCAAGAAATCAAAATTGAGCTGGAATGCTCAATTTGTATGTGACATCTCCCAATATTTTAATGGGGACAGCTAATTTTAAAAAACCCAGCAGGAACAGAGAACCTTTGCAGGCCATGTCTGCTCCGTAGGCCCCATTTTGGCGCATCTGACTCACTAGGGGTCAGATCCTCTGCTGGTTTCTAACCCTCATGCCTTGACCAGGTAGGGACACAGAGTTGAATAGGTTGGAAGAGGCAGTCACTTGCTCAAGAGGGCCAGCTAGAAACTGGTGGTGTCATAACTAAGTCAAAGTCAGGCCGTGTGACTCCCAAGCCGTGCTGTTACCGAGCCCATGGGTTTAAGGCAGTGTTTCTCGATGTGTGGTCCCTGGACCAGCAGTACCCCATTACCTGGTATAGCAGACAAGTGATGGCCCCCAAAGAGACCAGTTCCTAATACCTGGAACCTGTAAATGTTACCTTATTTGGAAAAGGTGGCTTTTCAGATCTGATTAAGGATTTTGAGATGGAGGGATTACCTGGGTGGGCCTTAAATGTCATTAATATATCCTTATAAGGAGGCAGAATGAGATTTCACACACACACATGCACACACATGCACATGTGTGCACACAAGATTTGAAGACTGGAATGGTTCAGCCACAAGCCGAGGAACACCAGAAGCTGAGGAGGCAACAGAGGATCATCACTGAAAGCCTCCAGATGATATCCTTGCTGACATCTTGATTTGGACCCAGTGATACTGATTTTGGGTTTCTGACCTCCAGAACTCTGTGAGAAGAAATTTCTGTTGTTTTAAGCCACCAAGTTTGTGGCCATTTTTGAAAGCAGTCACAGGAAACCAGTACGCTTAGGAAAATGTTAGGAGTGAATATTCTGAGGCTCCATCCCAGATCTACGGAATCAGAAATTCTGGGAGCGGAGCCCTGCACACTGTCTTTTAACAAGCCCTCCAGGAGATTCTGTCAGAACTTAAAGTTTTGAAAACAAAGGCTGAAGCCAAGGGTTGAAAAAACAGGGACCAGGAATTTTGTGCGAACATGTTAATGGGGCCTGTGGCAGATCAGGAGGTGATCTTGACCTAAAGGCATTCGTGCATTTGTGTGATGTGCTTGGCCCCCACAGGCATATGGGCTTTCAAGTTGATCCCGAAAACCAGTATTTCTCAAACTTTAGTGCACAGTACGGAGAAAGGTAATAAGCAAAACAAGGTGGTGTGTGCTACAAGGAAAAAGAAAACAAGGTAAGAAGGCAGAGGGAGTGCCAGTTGGGAGGGCTAGTTTTAGACCAGGTGGTCTGAAGAAAGCTTTCTGAAGAGGTGGACTTATGAGAAATCAGCCATGGAACATGGGGAAGAGAGGGTTCTGGGCAGAGGGAACAGCATGAGCAAAGGGCTTGAGGTCAGGAAATAGCTTAAATGCTGGAGGAGATGGGGGAGCAGTGTTGTTACAACTTGCCAGAGGAAATACATGTGTTCTGTGAGAGGACTTCTGGAAGCCTGTGCCTGGTTCCCTGTGGACTTCACCCCGTGCACCTTCTCCCTTTGCTGGTTTTACTTTGTATCCTTTTGCTATGGTAACTCTTAGCCACGAGTATGATTATGTGCTGAGTTGAGTCCTCTTACTGAGTCACCGAACCGGGGGGTGGTCTTGGGAACCCCAAGGCATTTCCCGAAGACTAATATGTGATATGATGAACGAGCTCTGAAGTTTCGTGTGGGTGGGAAGTCTTAGTAAGAACTGCTGGAAGTTAGTTGCCACAGAGGTGTTTCCTCACCCTCACTGTACGTGCAGGGTTTCTCTCTGGTATGGGTCCTCTGATGTACTTTAAGGGGTGAAACATGGCTGAAGGCTCTCAGACACCCCTTACACTCTTGGGTGTCTTGATGCTGTGGGTGTGCTGGTGCTTGGTCAGGGAGGAGCAGTACTGAAGGTGTCCCCGCACTGCTCATGTGTAGGGGCTCTCCCTCCAGTGTCCCCGCACTGCTCACACACGTAGGGGTTCTCCCCAGTGTGAGTTCTCTGGCGGAGGCTGAGGGAGTTGCTGTAGCTGAAAGTCTTTTCACAGTTACTGCATTTGTAGGTTTTCCTACAAATGGGTTTTCTGGTGCTTCGTGAGGAAGGACCTTTACCAGAAGGGTTTCCCACAGTCAGGGTACTTGTAGGGGTTCTCGCCTGTATGAGTTCTCTGATGGGAGATTAAGGGATGAGGCCCAGCTAAAGGCCTTTCCACATTCACTGCATCTGTAAGGTCTCTCCCAGTGTGGGTCCTTCGTGTTGTCTGGAGAGTGATGACTGGTCACTAAAGGCCTCCCCACACTCATTACAGTGATAGGGTTTCTCGCCAGCGTGAACTCTCTGATGGTGAGTAAGGCCTGCCCTCTGGCTGCATGCATGGGGTCTCTCCTCAGTGTGGATCTTCCGTGTTATGTGAGGAAGGGCTTGGAGCAGAAGGCTCTCCACATTCAGGACATCCACAGCCTTTCTTCTCTGTGAAGATGCTGAGAGATGTCACCAGGACTGGCCTCTTGGGGAGGCTGTCCTCTCTGCAGGTCTTTATGAAGTTCAGGTCCCCAGGTCCTTTGTTTTGGGGACTTTCCAGAGACGTTCTTCTTTGAAGGTGTCCCTGTTGTCAGGCCCGGTGTCCCGGTCTGAAAGAAAGTTTTCAAAACTGCAAACGCCTGTAAGATGTGAGACAAGACACTGAAACCAAGGTGGCTGCTCCATTACCAGTTGTGATGGTTAGTCGTATTTGTCAGTCCCGAGTGATTTCAGTCAAATATGAATCCGAGTGTTGCTAGGAAGCTAGTTTATAGATGTTGCTAGCACTTACAATCACTTCAGGTAGAGGAAATCATCCATGATAATGTCAGTGGGCCTCATCCAATCAGTTGAAGACCTTAAGAGTAAAAGCTGAGGCTTCTTCGAGAGGAAATTCTGCTTGAAGACTGCAGCATCAGCCCCTGCCTGAGTTTCCAGCCTGCTGGGCAGCCCCAGAAACGCATGAGACATTTCGTAAAATAAATCACTCCACACACACAGCTTATTGGTTCTGTGTCTTTGGAGAACTCTGAGGCAGCGGCTCTCCGGTGAGGCTGGACGTCAGGGTCCAGGCTGGGAACAGGAGAAGCGTGCACAGATTATAATATGGTAAAGCAGGGCTGACCCACAGAGGAACGGAACGTGTCGTCCGGGAAAAGGAGAACTTGGAAAGGGCGGGCCAGGATCTGGGGGCCTCAGGAGTCCGCGTGGGCTGCAGTGAGCCCACACTACCTCGCAGCCGGGTCTCAGCGGTGCTGGATCACATGAACACGCGGTTTCAGGCAGCTGCTGTTCTTTGCTGAGTCACATTTCCAACTCTGGCACTGCTGGCATCTTGGGTCACGTAGTTCTCCGTGTGGGGACCGTCCTGGGCATCGTAGGATGTGAAGCATCATCCCCGGCCACTTCCACGAGGCGCCGACGGCACCCTCTCAGCTGTGACAACCAAAACTATCTTCAGACACTGCTACACTCCACCTCAGGGCAGAACTTCTCCCGGTTCGACCACTGCTGTAGTGGGCTGTGACATGGGGTTTTAAAAAATGAAACAGAATGGAACAACAGCCTGTCGTGTATAATAAGGGTAAGTATCATTTTGTGAAATTTTCGTTTCAGTCGTATCAGATGCGGACATAGGATGTGCAGTGAGCTGGGGAGTAAAATGCACCTTTCATCAGGGTGTGGTAGAAACAAGTTTGAGGAACTGACACAGGGGCCGTCAGCCCTACCACAGGGACAAAGAGAGCCAGAGACAGAAACAGGGCTTTAGACCGAGCTGAGATGTCCACAGTGTGTTCTCTGCGGGCACCCCTCAAGGGGACTCTGACTATTGGGCCCTTGTTGACCCTGCCAGCCCCATCTAGCCTGTCCTCTTCCCTTCCCCCACACACCGGCACACAAGTGCTCAGCAGGTGTCGGCTACCAGTACTGGGTACCCCAAGTGCAGCCAATTACAAAGCCCGGTCTCTTGGCCTCAGCCATTGGCTTCAGAAAGAAAACAGGGGTGCCTGGGTGGCTCAGTCAGTTAAGCCTCCGACTGTTGGTTGCAGCTCAGGTCACGATCTCACGGTTCATGAGATCGAGCCCCGTGTCAGGCTCTGCGCTGACAGCGTGGAGCCTGCTTGGGATTCTCTCTTCCCCTTGCTCTCTCTGCCCCTCCCAGCTCATACTCTTCCAAAATAAATAAATAAACATTTAAAAAAAGAGAGAGAAAACAGACATGGTCTGATGGCACTCAGGTCTGCGGCTTCTGCTAGAACTTCTGGGAAAGAGAGGCGCCCACCCTGCTGGGACCACTGAGCATCATTAAAGCCTACTGCTGCCAGAAGTGGAAGGGGCCAGCCTGGGAGTGGGGCTAAGAGAGGAGAAAACATAACTGAGAAACAGACAGTGAGAGCCTATGGAGGACCAAGAAAACCAAGGCCAGAAAGTAACACTTGAGCTCCTAGATCCAGCCATGCCAGAAGCCTCAGTCACCCTTAGCTTTTCCATTATGTTCATCCAGAGAGGTGGGCACTTCAGGAGAAACAGGGTGGAAAGACCATGAACAGAGGCACTGAGTGGCTGAACCCCATCCCAACCTAGGGCTGACATTCCCGATGCCCCCTGGCTTCTATGCAGTGAGGTGGGGTCTGAGGTCACTGAAAAATCACTGCCCTTACCCAGTGAGACCAGGTTCCTGTAGTTCTCCAGCATGATGTCCCAGTACAGGACCTCTGGCCAGGACTCAGCTGCCCCCGCCCCTCCTGGGAGAAGTCTACCACCGCATCCTGGAGAGCAATCAGCTCCTGGAATGACTAGCCCTTCACATGGTCACAGGGAAAGGGAGTCTGGGGTTGGGAGGGGAGTCAAAAGAGAAAAGTTCAGGACTCCTCACAGCATGGCTGAGGCCGCACGTGGCAGTCCAAGAGCCAGAAGAGCTCACAGACTCGTGGAACCTGGCCTTCCTATGGGGCTGTACAGGACACTGCAATGCACTCAGTGTGACAAAGATTTACTGGGGTCGACTTACACCAGGCACCTGGGATTCAGTTGCTGGGGACCAACAAACAGGGAGGGTGGGCACTGTGGCACATGGGAAGACCCTGCAGCCAAAGAGGGTGCCCCTACTCAGCCCAGCTAAGGCTGTCCCCCAACACTGGCCTCGTGTTGCTAGTATGAATGTTGCCCTCGGACTCTGCTTGATCCACTGCGGCCTTACTTTCTGCACAGCACTTGTGACCACCTGAATGACCACGCCTGCGGGTTTCTTTAATGTCTCCGTCATTCCTGGTCTCCACGCAAGCAGGAGCCTCGTCAGTCAGCATCAGAATTGCATCCCAGTGCCCGAGAGCGCCTGGCACACAGGAGGCCCGTGGATATCCGCTGACTAATGGATCGCACCCACCGGCACACTGCTGCCTGGGCCGGGTGTGCTCTGTGTCCAACTTGCAGCCACGTCCTGTCTTTCAGATCCCAGGGGCCCTTCCAGGGAAGACCAGAGACGGCCGGCTTACCGGGGGCCTTGCAGTCATAAGCCCAGAACATCGACCGACTTACCAGGGGCATCGCAGTCACAAGCCCAGAACCATGCCCTGCTCTTCAGAGACCCTCTCCTGGTGGAGAAGGAAAGAGCGGTGAGTGACGGGGCCCTGGTGGGCCATGCTGCCAGCCCCTCCTCTGGGACCCAGAAGGGCCACCTCCCTTTCTGGGGTTGGAGGAATGGGTAAATGGCCACTGTTCCCTGCAGCCTGATCCAAGCTGAGAACTCGAAGTGTGGAACCAGGGTTCTGGGTTTGAATCCCATCTGTGACCCACTAGCTATATGACCTCTCTCTGAGACTCAGTGTCCTTGTCTGGGAAATGGGGATAGGAATGGGATGTACCTGTAGGACGTGGCAGGCATACCATGAGCTAGTGAATGCAGATGGTGTTACTGGCCCTGGGTTCTTCACCTTCCCTGTAGCCACACCCTTGGCCACCTATCTGCTGTGGCCTCTCACTAAGCGCGGTGCGTCCCCCGCCTCTTGGCTTTGGTCTGGCCTCCTAACCTGGGTTGGCCAGCAGCGGTCCTCCCGTTCCTCCAGCATCCCGACCTCGTTCCTGCCATAGGGCCTCTGTCCTTGCCCTTCCCCCTGCCTAGAACCTTCTTCCTCCAGCTTCTCCTCCAGCATATGATTATCCCTCAGGGCTGAGCCCAGACGGCCCTCCTGGAGGGGGTCTCTAACTCCCCCAGTGGCCCAGCCCTAAGTCGCTGTGCCCTGTGCCCTCTGGTGTTTTCTTCAGAGCACTCATAAGTGACGGCGTTGTTTTACTGCCGTCCCTGGCCTGTGTTCCCCACGGGAATGGAAGGTCCCTCCCATGCACCACCCACGAGTAGAACTCCACAAGCGCCCCCAGAACCTCAGACACAAGGGCGATGAGCATGGACTCACATGGATGTGACCACAGGTTTAGAGACCCCCGTGCAGTTGTGCACGATCACAAACACACACACACACACACACACACACACACACACACACACACCACTTCCGCAGGCAGGTATGTGTCAGCCCTGTCCACGCGGACATCCGACAGGCGGGGGTGCGTCCCTCCCACACAGAATCGCTCAGGACTACGTCCCCACCGCACGAACCCCCAACTCAGCCATGGCAAACCTGTACGTGACATACCACACTCTACCCTCGTTGTGCACGCGCTCACATGCCCGCTTGTGATCTGCCCTCATGCGCGCACACACACACCTGCACTCGCCTGCCCGTGATCTGCCCTCACGCGTGCTCTCTCTCACACACACACACACCTGCACTCGCACGCCCGTGATCTACGCTGACGCGCGTGTACACACACGCACACGCACACGCACTCACCCGCCTGCCTGTGATCCGCCCTCACACGCTCACGCACATGCACGCGCGCACACACACACCTGCATTCGCACACCCTCCTATGTTCCGGCCTCACGCGCACATGCACACACACACACCTGCACTCATACGCACACCTGTGATCTGCCCTCGCGCGCGCACACACAAACGGACTCGCCTGCCCACCTATGATCCGCCCTCACGCGCGTGAGCGCACAAAGACCTGCACTCGCTCACCCGCCACGCGCACCACACTCGGACACGCACAGCCACAGGCTCAGCACCCGCGCTGCTCTGACCCCGCTGCACCGCCTGACCCCCTCGGAAGCGGAAGTGCGCCAGCCCCCCCCAACCCCCCGCGCGGAACGCTCTGGGAAATGTAGTCCCGAGTGTTGCGCACAGGCGCACCGCCTTGTGGCGCGGCAGCTGCGTCCTCCGTGGAGTAAAGTCCCCTTGTCTCAGAACCAAGTATGATAAGGGATGGGAAGGGCCGTGCTACTCAGAGGTGGTTTAGAAAGGTCTTTTGAAAGAGATGACAAATATGAAGCAGCAGCAATGCCCCAATGTAGGGAAGGGTTTTCTGAACTGAGGAAAGAGCAGGTGCAAAGGCCCTGAGGCAGGGAAAGGATTGACGTGTTTGAAGAACTGAGATAACACCAGTATAGCTTGGGATAAAAGATGCAGGGAAAGGCGCAGGGAAGGAAACTGGAGAGGTGGATGGGGTTCCGCACATGGAGAGCCTAGGGCAGTGAAGGGCTGCAACAGGGATAGCACGATGTGATTCATATTCTAAACAGGAATCCATGTTTTCTGGGTGGAGGGGAGTTTGGGAAGGTAATAGTGAAGGCAGGGAGATCAGGGAGGAGGCCCGTGGGATAGTCCAGGCAGAGGTGGTGTGTGCTGGGTTAGGATGGTGGTCAAGGCCTGGTGTTAAATGCATGGGTTCGAAACATACATGGAGGGACACAGTGGAGTGTGATGGGGAGAGGTGAGGGTAAGAGGGAAATCAGTAGCCTGCTAGATTTCTGCCCTGGGGATGGATGGATGGCAGTGCACTAAATGGGGTGAACACTGGGGAAGGAGCAGGAAAACTGGGGAAGGAGGAAAAATAGAGACTGCGTGTAGGTGTGTTAAGTTTCAAGGACTTGCTACGTATTCGTGCAATGTGATTTAACATGAACGTATTCATTCACGAACCAATTGTTTATTGAGTTTCTATTCTTCACTGACACCGTGTTTGGTGCTGGAGCATGCTAGCACATCTCACGAGGGTTAATTACTAACATTCGAAAATGTTACAAACCAGTTGTTACCCTATAGATTCATAGTTTGACATCAGCTGTGGTGAGGTTATTTACACCATGGAAATTAGCAAATGCTACAATTTTTTTCAGAGAGCTGGTTTTCCATCACTCTATTGGATAACACAAAGCAAGCAAATGTAATCTCTACCTTCATTCAGCTTTAATTCTCATGGGGAAATAGATTTGTAAACAAATAGCTAAACAATTCACTGACACTGCAATGCATGTTTTGGAGAAAGGAGAGTTCTGAGAGTATAGAAGGAAAATGACCCAGCTTCGCCAGCAGGGGTGCTCAGGAAGTGATAGTTGGGCTGTGATCTGAAGGCTGAGCAGCACATTTTAATATTGGAAACCAAGATGTGTTTTATTGACAAAGTGTCAAAGTTCGATTGGCGGTGCCTTTTCCTTTCTTGGTGGAGTGTGAAATGATGAACTGTCCTCCAATTGGTGGTGGTCTGGATTCAACTGCACTAGTTAATCTGACTAGGGAAAGGGTTGTCCCTACTGGGTTTGTGGAGCCCCATGATGCCATGCAGGTGTGGCATAAATAACTGTGGAGAGGGGACTAGAAACCATTAAGGGCTCAGGGGTCCCAGCCCCCTGACTCTAGATAACACCAGTGCAGCTCTGGCTTTTTGTTTTTTTGTGGTTCTGCTTCACATTTGTTTGTTTGGAGGAACACATATTGAACACCTAGTGTGTGCCAGACAGTACACACAGCATTGAAGAGAACAGAGCTCTGCCCTCCTGGAGGTTATATTTGGAGGGAGGGGATGGGGATTTGTGGCCAAACAAACTGAGTAAGTAGTTCAGAAGGGTGATAAATGCAACATAGATAATAAAACAAAAGGAGGGGATTGAGAGTGACCTGGAGGTGACCTAATTTGGATGGGAGAGTTAAGGAAGACCCTTCTGAGGAGGTGGCATTGGAGCTGAGACCTACAGGATTATAGAGAGCCTGCTACCCCAAACCTGGGATACCCAAGTGACTGGATGTTTTCTGTCTCACTGAGTAGATCTCAAGTGATTATGGGAATGACATCCCATCACCGTTGCCATATTCTTTTGGCTAAAAATACATCACAAGTTTCTTCCACATTCAGGTAAGGGGATTATATAAGGAGGATGTGATTCATTGGTGGTCACCTAAGGGTGTGTCTGCCACACCCACGTGATCACCAAAAATTTATGTAATCTAACTGGCTCATCACATGCCCCTTTTCTCTTTTTGGACAATTTATGTCTCTCCCAGGGCTTATGCATTTGATCAAGAGGCTGGTATTCCCAAGTAGAAGAGGACTCTTAATCCTCAAGGATATGTTAGTAGCACAGCAAACTTCTCCTAAAACTCCTCCCCCCCCAAATGTCTCAACAAAGTAATGTTTTTGAAGTGATAGAGAGGGTTCAGTCAGTTAAGCACCCCAGTTCGGCTCAGGTCATGATCTCACGGCTTATGCATCAGGCTCTGTGCTGACAGCTCAGAGCCTGGAGCCTACCTCAGAATCTGTGTCTCCCTTTCTCTCTGCCCTTCCCCCTCTCATGATCTGTCTCTGTCTGTCTCTCAAAAATAAATAAACGTTAAAAAATTTTTTTAAAAAGCTGCATGGATCGGAGGACTTGAGGGATACAGAGCAATGAGATAGGAGAAATCTGGTCTCAGGATGACTTTGTGGCACACAGACACCAGGATCACAGGTGTTTACATGAATGAGACAAGCACAGGTGTTTACATGAATGAGAATGAGGGCTTCTGTGGCTTTGAAGCCACTGTTAACTCGTTTTCTGCGAAAGCAACTGAGCAAAAAATCCAACTCATGCAATGCTACTAGGTAAACGTGGTAGGAAGACAAAAATGCCTTCGACATTCCCTTAGAAGGAGTCACATGAAGACTACACAGTGTATCCCTGCAAGTCCAATATGGTCTGTTTTCCTTCTGGAATCGTTGCTTCTTCTGATGAAGCCATTGGCTTGCATTTAGGACAGATACTAGATGAAGAATGTCTGCCATTAGACATTAGACTCACATTGAGTCGGCCATGCTGTGTCCTCTTGTGGAAGGGCCATGGGAACTGAGAGGATGGTTTCCTACTGGACTCGCACTCCAGGGCAAAGGGTCATTGAAGGGGCTCTTGGATGGAATGATCCCCACTGTTTATTCGCTCCCTCTAGCTCTGTCTTTCCCCGTGTACATATGGTAGCATTTTCCTAAATTAGATGCATGTTGGACATGTCTCCACCTTACCTGGACATCCACTAGGGCCCCGGCATGGCTCAATGTCATCTTACCTGGACATCCACTAGGACCCCGGAAGGGCTCAATGTCATCCAACTTGGCTGCCAAATTTTTGGCTACAGGTGTGTTCCGGGTGGTCTTTGGAGGCACTAATACCTGGACCATGACCAGGAGGAAAATTCTGGGAGGGTTTCTGGGTCCCTCCCATGTCCACATACCAAGTTCTAAAAGGGTACCTGAAGATAAAGCTTCTTCAGGGCTCTCTTCATGTCCTTGTTCCTCAGGCTGTAGATTAGTGGATTCAGGGTGGGTGTGAGGACAGAGTAGAAGACAGCAGCTACGCGCCCTTGCATCGGGGAGTAGCTGGCGGCGGGCTGCATGTAGGCAGAGCTACCGGTGCCGTAAAACAGGAGAACGGTGGCCAGGTGGGAAGAGCACGTGGAGAAGGCCTTCCAGCGGCCAGCTGTGGAATGGATCTGAAACACGGTGGCCACAATGCGGACATAGGACAGAACAGTGAGGGCAAAGCAGCTCATGATGATGCAGCCACTGGCTGTGGACCCTGCCGCCTCGTGGGCATCCGCGTTGGCACAGGCCAGGCGCATAAGTGGGGGGATGTCGCAGAAGAAGTGCTCAATCACGTTGGGGCCACAAAAAGGCAGGGAGAAGGTGTTGGCTGTGTGGAAGGCAGAGAAAAGGAGCCCGCTGCCCCAGGCCACTGCCACCAGGGAGACACAGGTCTGGGGGCTCATGATTGCTGTGTAAACTAGGGGCTTGTAGATGGCCAGACATCGATCGAAAGCCATGGAGGTGATGAGAAAGCACTCCGTGGACCCAAGGCAGACAAAGGCAAAGAGCTGGGATGCACATGCACACAAGGAAATCTCCCTGGAGCCCAGCATGGTGGCCACCAGGGCCCGGGGCAAGGTGGTGGACACAGAGCAGATATCCACCAAGGAGAGGTGTTTGAGGAAGAAGTACATGGGCGTGTGCAGGCGGGCATCGTGTGTCACGGCCGCCACAATGGTGATGTTTCCCAGAACAGTGGCCAGGTAAATGAGGAGGAAGGTGGCCGTGCTGAGCAGCTGTAACTCAGGGACAGCCGAGAAGCCCCGGAGGAGGAAGGCAGTTACTGCTGTCAGGTTGGCCATGGTCTCTCTCTGGAAAAGCTCCTGGACCACAGAGGACACCCAAGGAGCAGAGCAAGAGGGGAGAGATGAGACCAGAGCAGAGACCTAGGAGAAAAGAAGGGGGCTGAGCTCATCTGGAAAGGATGCTCAAACGTTCCTTCACGAAGCACACGTGCATTATTTGTCTTCCTGGGAGGTCTCCCGTTCAAATACCTATGGAGGCCTGGCACATGCATAAGTTAGTGAACCTGGCTGAGTGCCACCAGTGGAGGCCGGGGGGAGGGGATAGGGCACTCAAATGAGACAGCTGCTCTGAGCTCTCACCAGCTTTAGTGGTGGGCCAAGCACTGCCAGATCTTCTGACATTTTTCAAGAAATTTGGAAATGTGAAATTTCCCAAGTATTACATGTTGGCAGTGAGCCTGAACTTAAAACACTCTGCCCATCAAATGGGGCTTCTAGTTTAAGAGTTTTGGTCTTGTCGTGTGTCTCTGCTTCATAACTCCATACCATCTTTAAAAAATATATTTTTTTTTAATGTTGGGGTGCCTGGGTGGCTCAGTTGGTTAAGCAGCTGACTTCAGCTCAGGTCATGATCTCACAGCTTGTGGGTTCAAGCCCCACATCTGGCTCTGTTCTGACAGCTAAGAGTCTGGAGCTTGTTTCAGATTCTGTCTCTCCCTCTCTCTCTTCCCCTCCCCAACTTGTGCTTGTTTATTTTTGAGAGAGAGAGAGAGAGTGAGTGAGAGAGCGAGTGGGGGAGGGGCAGAGAGAGAGGGAGACACAGAATCTGAAGCAGGCTCCAGGCTCTGAGCTGTCAGCACAGAGTGCAACACAGGGCTTGAACTCATGAACTTCAAGATCATTACCTGAGCCGAAGTCAGATGCTTAACCGACTGAGCCACCCAGACGACCCCATAGCATCTTAATTACAGTTCCCTACCCAAGGCCTTCTAATGATCGATTTCCCCCACTAGACTGTGAGCACCCACCCACCTGTGTGCAGGGACCACTTCTTTTTCATGTCTTTGTTCCCCAGCATCCAGCATAAGAGGTAGTGTATGGTAGGGAAGTAGAATTTAAGAATGCTTTTGTGGAGAATCTGGGTGACTCAGTCGGTTGAGCCTCCGACTTCAGCTCACGTCATGATATCACCGTTTGTGGGTTTCAGCCCTGTCTTGTCACTTCAGATCTTCTATCTCCCCCCACCACTCTCTCTGCCCCTTTGCTGCTTGTGTGCTCCCTCAAAAATAAGTAAATCTTAAAAAAAAAAAAAAAGGAATACTTTTGCAACCAGACATCCAGGGTTTGGATTCTGTGTGACCTTGGACAAATACCTTAATCTCTCTGAGCCTCAGTTTCCTCCTCTGTAGAATGGGATAATGTAGTGCTGTGAGGGTCACACGAGGTCCTGGAAGAAGAATACTTAAAACAAGATCAGGCAGGTGGCAAGCTGTCGCTAAGGGTCAGCCGTTACTATTATCAGTTTCTTTGCAAGTGTGTGTTCCTTGTCTTTCTTTCCATTAGTAGTGCCTGAGCTGCTGGGATTGTGTAATAAAATAGACATGAAAACGTAGTTTTAAACTTCTTCATGGAAAGTATTAGTTTTCTCACAGTCCGTCAGCCCCCTGCCATTGTCACCTCCAGTGCTACAGAAGGGCAGCCCCGGGCGGCTGGGACATAAGCACCTCACTTGTTAGGTGGAATAATGTCTGGCCCCCACAAAAAGGTCCATACCCCAATCCATGAAACCTGTGGATATGTGACCTTACATGGCAAAAGGAACTTTGCAAATGTGATGAAGTTAAGGGTTTCGAAATGTGGGGATTATCCCAGACTATCCAGTTGTTGTGGATGAATTGTGTCCCACCCCCCTGAAGTCTTAACCCCCAGTTCCTCAGAACGTAACCTCATTTGGAAATAGGTCACTGTGGATGCAATTCGTTAAGATGAGGTCCTTACAAGAAGGTGATCATATGAAGACAGAGGCACGTAGGGGAATAGCACGTGATGACCAAAACAGCTTGACGTGATGAAGTTACCAGCCAAGGGATGCCAGAAATGGCTGGCAACCCACCAGAAGTGAGGCAGGGGCGAGGAAAGAGCCCCTGGGTTCAAATCGCAGCCCTGCCACTTGCTAGCTGTGTGGCCTTAGGTAAACTACTTAACCTCTCTGTGCTTTGGTTTCTTTATCCGTAACGTGTAGGAGTAATGGTGACCATGTGTCACCCATGCCATGGGATTATTAGTATGTGCAGAATTTTTAGAGCACCGTGTGGGGTCTTTATTACTTTGTCCAAATGGATGAGTCTGTGTTTCTCAGAACTGTGCGGTATTACCTCTTCACGGATATGGATTAGAACAGCGTAATCTGAAGCAGTGGAGGGGAGCAGAGACCCTGGATCTGAGCCATCAGCCAGCTGATGGGAGAAATGAGGCTGCCTGATGAGTGACACAGAAGTGTCGACCCTGGGGGTGTAATGAGATGTTAGGAACTGCCTCTTCACAAGAGCCTGAATCAGACCCAGAGTCTCCCCACCCCGTTGTCTCACAGCCTTGGCTCGCATGCCTCCACTCACAGGGAGCTCACTTTAGAGCAGCGGTTCTCAGCTGGGGATGATTGTGTTCCCCCCTCCCCCCCAGTGGACATGTGGCAATGTCTGGAGATAATTTGGGTTGTCATGCCTGGGAAAGTTGCTAGTGGCACCTAGTGGGTAGAGAGCAGGGACACTGCTGACCATCCTTCAGTGCACAGGACAGCCCCTCCCTCCATAGCAAAGAATGATCCGGCCCCAAAATGTCAATAGCACTGAGGTTGTCTCTCTGACTTAGTTTTGAGTCCCTTGTGCTACGTCAGCAGAAGGATAACTGGCATTTAAATATCACTTCCTGGGGCGCCTGGGTGGCTCAGTCGGTTAGGCATCTGACTCTTGATCTCGGCTCAGGTCATGATCTCATAGTTTGTGGGTTCGAGCCCTGCATTGGGCTCTGTGCTGATGGTGCAGAGCCTGCTTGGGATTCTGTCTCTCTTTCTCTCTCTGCCCTTCCCCCCCCCCTTGTGCACTCTCTCTCTCTCTCTCTCAAAATAAACTTCAAAACATTTTTAATAAAAAAATAAAATAAAAATCCTGAGAGCCAGATACTGAACTGAGTGCTTCTCATACAATACACTTAATATTCCCAACCACCCTACTTTATCATCCCCATTTTTTTCACAGATGGAAAAACCGAGGCACAGAAAAGTTAAGCAATTTGTTCACAGTCTCAGAGTTAGTGAGTGGTAGTGCTAGGGTTCAAACCCAGCTGATGAACCCTGTAATCATAGGTGTTCATTCCTGCTCTGCGGCCTCCAGTCATACTCGGTACGAGATGGAAGCCTTTCGGAAATTTGTATCAGCCTGACCTACCTGGTGGGGTGTCCCGACCATCTCCCCGCCCCCCCCAACTGCCCCCCCCCCCCCGCCCCCAGCCGCAGTGAAACCAGACCTCTCCAAGGTGCTGAGCTGGGCTTGTGGGAGGCCAGCTCCTCCAAGGGTGTGAGGTGACAAAGATCCAAGCTGGGATTCCCATCCCTGGGCTGACTCCCCACTTATAAGCTGTGGGCAGTGAAGGCATTAGGGACGGGCAAGCATTGCTGACTCCTGCAGTACTCAGCCCTGAGCCACACAGTGTCTCTCAGCTTGGGGATTCGTCCAAAGTCACCTCTGGGGACCTTCTGTCCCTCGGTGACTCCAGGCTCTGAGCACAAGACTCGTTGACAAGCGGGGCATCAGCCATGCCAACTGCTCACAACTTTTCTAGAGTGGTGATATCAAAACCATGTTAGTCAACGTTTTTGGACATTAGCGATGCTATTCACTGTTGAGAAACGCTCTTCTGCAATGTATGGTTTTTGCTTACTGTGTTTTGGAGATATATGTGTTAAATAAATAGAGATTACACGTAGAAATATATCAGTCTTTTTGACTATCACACTATGGATAAGAGATTCATGTAGCCAGACACATGTTGGTGGACTCTTAGGTTGTTTTCAACTTTTTTTTTTTTTTTTTTTTTTTTTTGCCAAGACAAACAATTCTGCCAACACTTATTACACCTTTCTCGGACATCTTACTTTATGTTTTTCAGAAATTTTTATTTTTAAGTAATTTTCTTCATGTGAGTTTTGCATACTTCTTTTTTCTCCATCTCATTAACTTAGAGCTTCAGTGCCTCTTGTGAATGAGATCTAATTTTCCATGACACTTGTGATTGATTATTGCTGATAGTCACATAAGTTATTGAACTTTGTGTTTTGATCTTGTATCTAGCCATAAGGCAGTTGTACTCTATTCACATATATGAACAGACTAGCTTCCACTAACATGGGATCTCTAAATTGAAAGGAGTGCACATTCAAATTCTGGTTAGTTATGCAAAGTCAGCATAAACACCTTTTATCAGTGAATACCAACCATGTATATAAAACTCAACTTTTTGTCTTTCTGGCCAATAGTGGATGTATCAGTCCCTTAAACTCATGCCCATCCAGTGGTGAGAAATGATCTCATTTTTGTTTTGATTTATGTTTCCATGGTTTTTAGAGAGGTTAACCATCTTTTTTATCTGTTTGGCTAATTGCATTTACTCTTCTGTGAAATGTCTATACATAAAATGTTTTCTATTGGACTGTTTGACTTTTATTAAGAATTCGTAGGAATTTTTTTAATGTATCATGGGAAAGTGTCTATTCATGTCTTCTGCCCATATCTTCACTGGGCAGAAGATATGGGCAGATATCTTAGCAGATAAACTAATCCTTTATCCAGTATGTCATTTGCAAATATCTTCTCCCATTCTGTCAGCTGCCTTTTAGTTTTGTTGATTATTCCTTTGCTGTGCAGAAGCTTCTTATCTTGATGAGGTCCTAGTAGTTAATTTTTTTTTTTTTAATTTCCTTTGCCTCCGGAAATGTGTCTGGGAAGACCTTGCTGCAGCCAAGGTCAAAGAGGTTTTGGCCTGCTTTCTCCTCGAGGATTTTGATGGCTTCCTGTCTTGCATTTAGGTCTTTCATCCATTTTGAGTTTATTTTTGTGTATGGTGTAAGAAAGTGGTCCAGGTTCATTCTTCTGCATGTCATTGCCCAGTTTTCCCAGCACCACTTGCTGAAGAGACTTTTTTTTTTCCATTGGATATTCTTTTCTGCTTTGTTGAAGATGAGTTGACCATACATTTATGGGTCCATTTCTGGGTTTTCTATTTTGTCCCATTGGCCTATGTGTCTGTTCTTGTGCCAGTACCATACTGTCTTGATGATTACAGCTTTGTAGTATAGCTTAAAGTCCGGGATTGTGATGCCTCTAGCTTTGGTTTTCTTTTTCAGGATTTCCTTGTCTATGCAGGGCCTTCTGTGGTTACATAAAAATTTTAGGATTATTTGTTCTAGCTCTGTGAAGAATGCTGGCAGTATTTTGATATGGATTGCGTTAAATGTGTAGATTACTTTGGGTAGTATTGGCATTTTAACAATATTTGTTCTTCCAATCCATGAGCATGGGACGTTTTTCCATTTCTTTGTGTCTTCAATTTCTTTCATAAGCTTTCTATAGTTTTCAGAGTATAGATATTTTACCTCTTTGGTTAGGTTTATTCCTAAATATCCAGATGGCCAACA
Organism: Panthera tigris; assembly: GCF_018350195.1. Classification (NCBI taxonomy): domain Eukaryota; kingdom Metazoa; phylum Chordata; class Mammalia; order Carnivora; family Felidae; genus Panthera; species Panthera tigris. Next base: position 1,970,781 of record NC_056674.1, read on the forward strand.
GACACATAAAAAGATGCCCAACATCACTTATCACCAGGGAAATGCAAATCAAAACCACAATGAGATACCACCTCACACCTGTCAGAATGGCTAAAATTAACAACACAGGAAACAACAAATGTTGACGAAGATGTGGAGAAAAGGGAACCCTCTTACACTGTTGGTGGGAATGTAAACTGGTGCAGCTGCTCTGGAAAACAGTATGGAGGCTCCTCAAAAAGTTAAAAATAGAATTACCCTATGACCCAGCAATTTTACTAGTAGGTATTTACCCAAAGAACACAAAATACAGATTCAAAAGGGCACAGGCACCTTATAGCATCATTATCAACAATAGCCAAACTACAGAAAGAGCCCAAGTGTCCATTGACTGATAAAGAAGATTTGTCATATATATATATATGTATATATGTGTGTGTATATATATATATATATATATATATATATATATATATATATATAACATAATTACAGTAATGATATTTCACCACCATATCCACTGGTCTCTCCTACACTCAAGGGGAAGGGATTATACAAAGGTGTGGGTCATTTGGAGTCATCTTAGAATTTTGCCCACCATAGCATCTGTGAGAGCAAAGCAAAACTTATCTGGAGGAGGATACATTTATCTTGTGCCTTGAAGAAAACCCAACGTTATTTTTTTAATGGCAATGGCGATGAAAATTCAAAGACAACCAGGCACCCAAGGAAACAAGAGAAAATGAGTAAGAAGCAGAAGAGAAAACAACACACAGCAGAAGCTGACCCAGGGACATTTGAGACACTGGAGTCACCGGTTACAGATTATACAACCATGTTTGCAATGTTTGAAGAAATGTAACTTTGGAAATATCTGTAGGAAACAGAAACCTATAAAAAGGGACAGGTGGTTTGAAAAAGAATCAGAGAGAATGTCTAGAAACACAAAAATCACAAAACTGGAAATATAGACAACAGAGATTTATTTAACAGCAGATGGAACACAGCCAGAAGAAGAATTATGAACTAGAAGAAATAATAACAAAATTATCCATAATTCAGCACAGAGAGACAAAAAATAAGAAAAAATACAAAAGAGAGACTAAGAGGAGTGAGAAGATCCAGTATGCAATCAATTAAAGTCCCAAGAGAAAAGATACAGAATGGAGTCATGATGGTCAAGTGAACTTGACTGAGCTTAGAGAGAAACCCCAGCAGAGCAGAGGTTAGAGCAATATTTGAAGAAAAAAATGGCTGGGAATTTCCCAGAACTAATGAAAGATACCAATATACACATTGAATAAGTTCATCAGATCCCAAGAATGATAAATAAAAAGAAATCAACACCCAGAAACATCACAAAATTCAGAAAAAAAACAAAGTTAGAGAGATTATCTTAAAGTCAGCCAGAGAAAAAAGGTCACCTTCCCAGGAATGGCAGTAAGACTGACCGATACCAGCAAAAATGGAAGTCAAAGTCAGTGAAGGATTTCTTTAATGTGTGGAAAGGCTGTCTGCCTGTTGTATACCAGAAAAAGCATTGCTCAAGAATGAATGAAAAATAAAAATATTTTCAGATGAAAAGATTGAGAGTTTGCCACCAGTAGAAGACTGAAGGAAACACTAGATGGTATACTTTAGACAGAAAGGAAGGAGATTTAAGGTGGAAAGTCTGAGTTGGAACAAAAAATGAAAAGGAAAGAAAGAGGTAAATATGGATCCAGGTGTGGACAAACATTATATAAAACAGAAACAAAAATGTCCAAAGGGGTCTGGAAAGCAAACAAGATACATTCAAAACACAAGGTAGTGGTGACATTTAGGCTGAGAGGAAATAACAGGAGTTAAAACATTCTGGGCGCCTGGGTGGCTCAGTCAGTTAAGTGTCCAACTTTGGCTCAGGTCGTGATCTGATGGCTCCTGAGTTTGAGCCCCGAGTCAGGCCCTGTGCTCACAGCTCAAAGCCTGGAGCCTGTTTTGGATTCTGTGTCTCCCTCTCTCTCTGCCCCTCCTCTGCTCATGCTCTGTCACTGTATGTCTCTCAAAAACGAATAAATGTTAAAAAAATTAGAAATGGTTAAAGCATTCTAAGGTGTGGTGATCTGAAGACGCACGTACTCTATGATGCAGAAATTGTGCTCACAGAAATATACACTGGGGAATGCATGTGTCTGTGCTCTTGAACACAATTTAGATAATGTTCATAGCTACATTGGTCATGGTGGCTGGAAACATAATGGAAACAATTCAAATGTCTATCAACCTTAGAATGTGCACATGTACACATATACATGAGTATGTGGTGATCGTTGCACATTTTTGTGAAAATATTAAAACCCACTGAATTGCACACTTAAAAAATTAGATTACATTGGTGGTTTGCACAACTCTGTAAAAATACCCCCTCCAAAAAAACCCCATTTAACTGCACAATTTAAAAAATTTAATGTTTGTTTATTTTTGAGAGAGAGACAGAGTGTGAGCAGGGGATGGGGCAGAGGGAGAGAGGGAGACACAGAATACAAAGCAGGCTCTAGGCCCTGAGATGTCAGTACAGAGCCTGACGCGGGGCTCGAACCCACAAACCATGAGACCATGACCTGAGCTGAAGTCGGACGCTCAACCAACTGAGCCACCCAGGCGCTCTTTAAATGTACAATTTTAATGGGTGAGGTTTGGGGCACCTGGGTGGCTCAGTTGCTTGAGACTCTTGATTTCTGCTGGGGTCATGATCTCAGGGTTTGCTGGATTGAGCCCTGTGTCAGATTCTGCGCTGATGGTGTGGAGCCTGCTTGGGATTCTCTGTCTCTGTTTTTGTGCTCCTCCCCTGCTAATGCATTCTTTCTCTATATATATCTCAAAATAAATAAATAAACTTTAAAAAGAATAAATGAATGAAGTTCATGGTATGTAAATTATATATCAATAAGGCTGTGAAAATATTGATTAAAATGATCACTCTTCCCAGGGTGCCTGGGTGGCTCAGTCGGTTGGGCATCCAACTTCAGCTCAGGTCATGATCTCACAGTTCATGGGTTCAAACCTGGCATCAGGGTCTGTGCTGACAGCTCAGAGCCTGGAATCTGCTTTGGATTCTGTGTTTCCCTGTCTCTCTGCCCCTCCCCTGCTTGCACTGTCTCTCCCATAAATGAATAAACATTAAAAACAATTTTTTTAAATGATCACTCTTCCCTTCAAAAAAGAATGCCCATTTCTTTCCCACAAACATTGCAAATGAGTTCCCATTTACTGTCACTCGATGTTTTAATATTTGCCAATATCATCAGCAAATATAAAATTAATACTAGCAAGCATTTATCTACCGCTTACTAATCTTCAGAGGATATTCTGAGTTCATCTGTATTAAACACTCAGTCCTCACAACAACCCTATAAGGCAAGTACTATTATTAGTCCTTATTTCACAGATGAGAATTGGAGGCTCACAGAGACTAGGGAACTTGTCCAAGGCCACACAGCTAGTAAGTGACAAGGACAATGACATTGATCCAGGTAGTCTGGGGCCAGAGTCCTAGACTTTTCACCATGATACTCATTACTGAATCTTTTTCAAACATATATTTTACATTTCCTATACTTTAATAATTTTATATTTACGGGACTGTTACAAAGATAGCCCAGTTTCCATATAACCTCCTGACAGCTTCACTTAATATGACAGCTGAGACAGCCATGTGTGTCTGTCAAAGAGATGGACATCGACCCATTATTAGTAACTAAATGTGCTTTTTAGATTTCTCTGTGTTTCTCACTCATTTCCCTCTTCTCTCCCAAGAGCCAATTCAGGGTCCCAGTTGCATTTAGCTGCCTCCTTTTTACTGCACTCTTATTCTGGAATGTTCTATCGGGTAAGCTGCCTCCTTTTACCGCTCACTGATTCTGGAATGTTCTATTAGGGAAACCACCTCCTTTTTACTGCACCCTTATTCTGGAAAGTTCTATTGGGTAATCTGCCTTTTTTTTACCGCTCACTTATCCTGGAATGTTCTATTGGGTATGCTGCCTCCTTTTTACCGCTCACTTATTCTGGAATGTTCTACTGGGTAAGCTGCCTCCTTTTTACCGCTCACTTATCCTGGAATGTTCTATTGGGTAAGCTGCCTCCTTTTTACTGCACCCTTATTCTGGAAAGTTCTATTGGGTAACATATTTAATATTCTGCTTGGCCATTTCCACTTCTCTTGTGAATTTTATGTTCATCTTCCTTGTCCATGCTTTATTGGCATTTTGATCTCTTGTAGTTTGTAAGAACTCCTTGTATATTGTATATTAGTTTATTTGATACAAAGGTCGTACTTAGTGCCTCTGTTTCCAGGACTGCCATAACAAGTACCACAGACTGAGTGGCTTAAACAATAGACATTTATTGTCTCAAAGTTCTGGAGGCTGGAAGTTTGAGGTCAAGGTGTCTGCAGGTTGGTTTGTTCGAGGGCTCTGAAGGATCTGTTACAGGCCCCTCTCCTTGGCTTGTAGATGTCTGTCTTGTCCCTGTGTCTGTACACATCACCTTCCCTCATACATGTCTGCTTCCAAATTGCCCATTTTTATGAGTACACCATTAATATTGGATTAGAGGAATCCTAATCCAGGATGACCTCATCTTAACTAATTACCTGTGCAGGGACCCCATTTCCAAATAACATCTCACTCTGAGTTCATAGGGGGTTAGCGTTTCAACATCTGACTTTTGGGGTGTGGGACACAATTCCAATGCATAACGGTTTACAATTTCTCTATTTTTATGTCATTGACTCATTCTACAACTATTTTTTTAATACCCCTAAGACACTTCTTTACAGGCCACTGTAAACCACAGATCCCAGATCTTGTAAAATCATGAATGTTAGGGTGCCTGGGTGGCTCAGTTGGTTAAGCACTTGACTTCGGCTCAGGTCATGATCTTGCAGTTCGTGAGTTGGAGCCCCATGGCGGGCTCTGTGCTGACAGCTCAGAGACTAGAGCCTGTTTTGTATTCTGCGTCTCCCTCTCTCTCTGCCCCTCCCCTGTGCTCTCTCTCTCTCTCTCAAAAATAAATAAACATTAAAAATTTTTTAAAAATCATGGATGTTATATTCTAGCTGGGAGTCAAGCAGAAAATAAGTAAACAAATAGATTTTCGACTTTCAGGTGGTAGTCGACATATGAAGAAAAATACAGCATGATAAGGGGCGTAGAAGGACAGCAGGGCATGTATTTAGCCAGTATGGCCAAGGACAGCTTAGTGAGGAAAAGACAAATGAGCAAATGGTAGAACGAGCCATGCACTGAACTGAGGAGGGAACATTCCAGCAGAGGAAACAGTACATGCAAGGTGTTGAGATCAGGAGGCACTCAGGGCATTAGAAAGATGTGAGTGGAGCAGATTGGAGGGTGAGGGATGGCAGGAGATGAGGAGAGGCCGGGAGTGGGGAGACCGTGTGACCCGATTGGCTATGGTGAGGAGTATGGGTTGGGTTAGCAAGCATGATTAAAAAAAAACCCTGCAGGGCTTGGATGAGGCTGTGACCCAGGCTGGTCCCAGTTTAGGAGGTGTAGAGAATAAACTTTAAGGACACAAGGGCAGAACTAGGGTGTGTAGGTGTTCTGGCGGGGGTCCGCACTGGCAGGGGTTTGGCCGAGGGCAGTGGTGGCTTTTGGACTAACATGGTAACGGCAGAGGTGGTGACGGGTGGGCGTGGATGCTACAGTGAAACTTTGGTTTGCGAGCACAAATCATCCGGAAACACGCTTGCAATCCAAAGCACTCGCATATCAAAGCAAATTTCAAGAACCTTTGACTCTGTTGTGATCATGTGGCATTGGGCGTCACGCACTCATTTATCTGGAACCCTCGCAGAACAATTTACTTGCAATCTGAGCTTTTATTGTATGTTGAAAATTGAAAGTCTAAACTTTGGGGAGTTGAAAATTGTTTCCAGTGGTTGCATATGGGTTGTGGGAGAAACAATAGTAATATAATGCAAAATGATACATAATGTAATATGCGGTAATATAAAATAACGATGTAATTTTAATAATATAAAGTAATATAATATAATAATATAAAGTAATATAAAGCATAACAATGGCAGCAAACCCATGCTTACTCTGAGCCATGCACTGTCCTATATGTGACACATGCAATTATATATGTATGTGACTACACGCTGTCCTGTATACGACACATATGATTACATATGTGTGTGTACACACACACACACACACACACACACACACACACACCCCTTTGGTCCTCACAATAACCCAGCCATGTGACCCTATAGCTACAACCATCCTGTTTTAGTGCTGGGGGTGAGTTTTAGGCTTCCAGCCTGAGTGTCTGGGTGGATAGTGGATGCCATTTACTGGGCTGGGGAAAACCGTAGGAAGATCAGATTTGGGGACACAAAGCCACGGATCTACTTTAGTATGTTAACTGTGAGATGTCTGTTAGACATTCAAGAGGAGAAACAGCAGGACAGGGAAACACGGGGCTGAGGGTCAGGACTTGTCAGCATATGGACACCAATTAGAGCCCAGGGGCTGGGTGTTATCACTCAGGAAATCATTGCAATTAGAGAGCACACACCTTCAGCATTGCTAATTGGGCTGAATATTTAGTGTCTGCACCAAAGAGGGAAGTAACTCGGTGAATAAACAGACGCCGAGGTCTGACTCCAACTGACCTTAGCTAACCTGTCTGCAGACCCTGGAGTCCAGTGGGACTGCTCTTACCTGGTAACACAGGCTAGAAATTCCACCAGCTCCGAATCAGTTTAGCTCGGCATAACAACCCATTCTTTTACGGCTAAGAAAAGCCTCATTACGTTGAAACTCCCGGTGGTTCCCCAAGGACGAGAACTTTGCTGACATGCTTGGTGCCGGAGAGAGATCCCCCCCGGCCCCCTCTGTCACCCTGGTATTGCAGGGCTGGGGCCTGGAGCAGGAGGAGCCAGACGGGACTGCAGTAATTGGCCTCCAACTCCCCTCCAGTAGCCACTGGAGACCAAGGCCTACGAGCTCGTTAGGAACTGGCAATCAGAGATTGGCCTGGGAATTGTGAAGAAACTTTTTGACCTGTTTAACTCATTAGTAAAGCATCCGCAGTTCTGGCAGGCACTTCTTCCCCAAGGGCTAGTATCTTTGTGCTGAGAAAACACATCCCAGAATTGCAAGAGAGGAAAAGATTTTTTTTGGTGTGGCCGGGCGTAACCACTGCCTAGCCGTGTGCATTTCTTCTTGTAAAGTGGGCACATGGGTGAGGATGGGGCTTTGACCGACTGGTTCACTCTTTGCCTCTCCAGTGCCGAGAACACTCAGTGCACATTCAGTGAAAACCTGTTAAATCACTGAGATGATCTTACATGTTTCTTTACTGCAGTGGTTCTCAATGAAGGGTGACTTGGCTCCCCAGGGGACCCTTGGTAGTGTCTAGAGACATTTTTGGTTGTCACAGCTGGAAAGGGGGGTGCTCCTGGCATTAGTGGTGGGGGGCAGGGATGCTGCTTAACATCCCGCAGTTAAGCCTGGGATAGTCCCCACAGCTTAGAATGATTCATCCCCAAATATCAAGTGTGCACGAATTGAGAAACCCTGATTTTCCAGCTTATAATTCACCTCTGTCTACCAGAACTTAAGAGCCAGGGTCCAGCTTGCTCACTGCTGTATCTCCAGCAAATAGAATCATGTCTGATGAGTAGATACTCCATAACTTTGCATTGACTGGAGTGATGGCGCTAGGCACCTGCTTCAGAGTCTCTGTGTTCTTCCTTTTTCAAACACTGGGTGCTTGCTTGAACACGTGCTGGAGATCTGCCAATGAGCCAGAAACAGCCCCTGCTCTTCAGAAGGGCTCCTTCTGGCGGGGAAGACCCAGCCACCCATGCATGGGCTCTCCATGTGTGACAAAGGCATAGCTCCTTTCAGGGAAATAGAACTGCAGACAGAAATACTTTGTGATGTGACAAAAATGGCATTTTACTTCTGTGATATTCTGCCCCCCCCAAGCATAGAACCCCAGTGTAATCACAAGAAAAACATCAGACAAATCCCAATTGAGGGGCACTCTATAAAATCCCTGAGAAGAGTGATTTTGCAGTGAGAAAACCTGAAAACGTGGCCTGATCTACAGTCATGGCGTGTCCTAAATTGTGCAGATAGAATGTGCCATTGATGTGACAGGATGAAATGGCACCAGACTTTTGTGGTCCCATATCCCCATCCTAACTGTGAAAAAAACATCAAATCCCTATACAGGTGCACCTTATGGTAGACCTGAACACTTCTTCTCAAAACTGTGTGGGTCACCAAAGACAAAGTCTGAGACAGTGTCACAGAGCCTCAGGGGACACGGTGACTCTGTGTAAAGCCATGTTCTGGATGGGATCCTGGAACAGAAAAAGGACCTCAGGTAAAAAGCCATCAAATACGAATAACTTACGAACTTCAGTTAATTTTATGTGTCAGCCTGACAGCCTTAGGACGCCCAGATACCTGGCTAAACATTATTTCTGAGTGTGTCTGTGGGGCTGTTTCAAGATGAGATTGGCATTTGAAGTGGTGGACCAGGTAAGCCACTGGCCCTCCCCCCCATATAGGTAGGCATCGGCCAATGTGCAGACAGTGTTCAAATCCCCCAATTGTTGGTTTAGTTTTTTGAATAAATGTTCTAATGATACCCAGCCATTGCATTTGATATATTTGTCTCTTAAATGTATTTTAATCTATGAGGATTTCCCTCTAAAGTTCCCCCCACATTTTGTTTGTTGAAGAACTGGTGGGGCACTTGCTATCTTGACAGCATAGTGGTTAAGGGCATGAGATCTCAAGTCAGGTAACCTAGTTATTTTCAAAAGATTAAAAAAATTTTTTTAATGTTTATTTTTGAGGGAGAGAGAGAGAGAGAGAGAGTAAGCAAGGGAGGGGCAGAGAGAACGGGGGGTGGGGGGAGACACAGAATCCGAAGCAGGCTGCAGGCTCTGAGCTGTCAGCACAGAGCCTGATGTGGGTCTTGAACTCATGAACCTTGAGATCATGACCTGAGCCAAAGTCCGACGCTTAACCGACTGAGCCACCCAGCTGCCCCTCAAAAGATTTTTTTAATTGAAGTATAATTAACATACAGTGTTATACTCATGCTGGAGTATTACTCAGCCATAAGAAAGACTAAGATCTTGCCATTTGCAACAACATGCATGGACCTAGTTTTTTTTAAATATCCTTTTTATTTAAGTGTTACCTATGTACAGAAAAGTACATGAATCATAATTGTGAAGCTTGGTGAGTTTTCCCAAATAAACGTGCCCTTGCAACCAGCAACTTATTGGGAGACAAATATTATTGACACCCTGGAAATCCCCATCCCCCCTACCAGACTCTACTATCCCACAAAGGCATTAACATCATTGATCAGTTTTTACATGTTTTAAAGCTTGACAAAGTTTTAAAGCATACAAAATCTTTTCTGGCTTCTTTTTCTCAAATTAGGTTTCTAGATAGATCCATATTGTTGCTTGTGGCTGGTTTCCATTGTCTCTCACTATTGTATGAATATACCACCATTTATTTAAGCATTTATGTCATTGAGGGTGGCAGTTTCTTATAAAGTTAATCATACATCTATCCTAGGACACAGAAACCCCACTTCTTGTTGGGGGTGGGGCGATGGTACCAGTCTGTGTCTTGAAAGGGATTTGGGTTACCCAGGCATGTGCATTTGTTAAAACTTATCAAAAATTATCTGGGCATTTTTCTCTAGGTAAACTTTACCCCCAAAATAAAACAAAGAAAGAACTGTCAGTGAAATCCAGTTGGCAATGTACATGCTGAAATACTGGAAGACCACATACTAGTGATTGTAACTTACTTTGAGATGCATAAAAAATTAAGATGCACTCACAGGTGGATAGAGGGATGGAGATATGGATAGACATGTTATAAAGCAAGTTAGTAAGTTGTTTATTGTATTCTCTGTGCTCAGAGAATGATGAGGAGAAATATAACTGAATACCAGAGAGTGCATGAGGAGATGGCCGTGTTAGACAGGTGATCAGGCTTTCTGAGGGTCTGGTGACATTTGATGTGAGATTCAAATAGAAAAAAGAAACCAGCCATGTGGAGGGTTGGGGAGTTTCATAACAGAGCCACACTTGTTTGGGTGTAAAATGATATTTCTGGGTTTTTCCAAATGCTCCAGTGGAGTTGGCATCCTGAGAGACCTGTGCTGCCCAGGAGCTTGCACATGGCTGCATATTCTGAGAAGAGCTCCATAGGCCAGTAGGAAGGAGGCTTCTCACTTGTCCTGGTGGCTCAGACTACCTGCCATAGCATGGGGTATGTCTGCCAACATTCCTCTGTCCCCTTGGGGATATACCCCATTCCTGCAAGTCCCACTAGGCTCTGGGTCACAGTACTCTGCCCCAACTGGCTGCAGGTGAGAGCATGTGGTCCAGGCTTAGCCAGTCATAGCTTCCCACCCCTGGTGACATTTGTTGGTTCTCAGTGAAGGCAGCAACACAAACACAGCTAATTAGTTTTTTGTTGGGATGGACTGAAGGGTTTTGGGATCATGAAGATTTTGCTGGAGTTGGGGAGATGTTAGCCATATTTCTTCATGCCCAGGATGTGAGAAATTCCATGCAAGGAACACATGGATATGAGTGATAATGAGATTGAGAGGTGGAGAAGGAGCTAGAAAGGTGGAGGTATGTAAAGAGAGAGATGGAGAGAGAGAGGAAGAGAGAGAGAGAGAAATGATAGATAGATAGATAGATAGATAGATAGACAGACAGATAGATAGGAGATGGATGGATGGATGAATAGAGATGATAGATAGATAGATAGATAGATAGATAGATAGATATAGATAGATGATATATAGATAGTAGAGAGATGATAGATAGATAAATAGATGATAGATAAATGATAGGTAGAATATAGATGATAGATAGATAGATAGATAGATAGATAGATAGATAGATGGTATATAGATAGTAGATAGTTTACTTATAGATAGACAGGGGCGCCTGGGTGGCTCAGTCGGTTAAGCAGCCAACTTCGGCTCAGGTCATGATCTCGCGGCCCGTGAATTCGAGCCCTGTGTCGGGCTCTGTGCTGACAGCTCGGAGCCTGGAGCCTGTTTCAGAGTCTGTGTCTCCCTCTCTCCGACCCTCCCCCATTCATGCTCTGTCTCTCTCTGTCTCAAAAATAAATAAACGTTAAAAAAATTAGATAGACAGATAGATGGATGATAGATAAATGATAGATAGGTATAAGATAGATGATAGATAGATAGATAGATAGATAGATAGATAGATAGATAGATAATAGATAGTAGATAGTTGACTTATAGATAGATGGATGATAGATAAATGATAGATAGGTATAAGATAAATGATAGATATATAGATAGATAAATGATAGGTATATAGAAGATAGATAAATAGATAATAGATAGTAGATAGATAGATAGATAGATAGATAGATAGATAGATAGATAGATTATATATAGATAGTAGATAGTTGACTTATAGATAGACAGATAGATGGATGATAAATGATAGATAGGTATAAGATAGATGATTGATAGATAGATAGATAGATAGATAGATAGATAGATAGATGATATATACAGAAAGATCTGGAAGACGGGATCCCTAGTTCTTCCAAGGATTACATTCCTTCGCTTTCTTTCTTTGACTCTGTGACCTCCTCCATTCTTCCCAGTTCCATGATCCAGAAAATTCTATTTCAGCTTCACCTTATTTGGGTTGGGTTTTGGTCACATTTGCTGCTAAAATAAACCTGAAGTCTTGCCACCAAAATATACCCCAAATCTCTCCACCTTTCCCCATCACCAGCACTATCTCCTGCCTGGACACCTGCTGTCACCTCCTGATTGGCCTCCAGGCACCAAAACTTGCCTCTTTGAAGTCTATCCTCCTCAAGGCCATCAGGGTGAGCTGGCAGGTAGAATCTTCAGATGGTCTGTCCTCAAGGCCATCAGGGTGAGCTGGAAGGTGGAATCTTTAGATGTCATGCATGATAAGATTTCCATGCAGACCTGGAGGAGAGGACTGTCTGGGCTGTTACAGCCTGTCACAGCTTAGACGGTGTCTCTGGACTATTTGGCGCTTGTAAGGAAGATGCCCAGAGTGGGTGGGTACAGAGAGCAATAACTGAGGCTTTTGGTACAGAGATGTACAACCTTTCTCTTCCTCCCACCCCTTCTTTCCTGATTTATTAGCACCATATCACTTGTGGTTGCATGTGGCCCACCTGGATAATCCGGGCTCATCCCCTATCTCAGGATCCTTAGTCACACCTGCAAAATCCCTTTGGCCATGTAATGTAACATGCTTACAGGCTCTGGGGATTGGGATGTGGACCTCTCTTGAGGGGGTAAAGGGCATTATTCTATCTACCACAGAAGGCCAGCAAGAAACTGGAGTCCTCAGCCTAACTGCCCACCGGGGACTGGATTCTAACAACTGTGTCATCTTGGAAGTATATCCAACCCTGGATATACTTGAGAGGAAGCCTTGGCTTGGGATGAAGACCCGCTGGACGTCATGCTATTTGTTCTTAAGCAAAGGACGCATCGAAGCTGTTCCTGATCCACACAATTGTGAGATGATACGTATGCGTTGTTTTAAGCCACAATATGTGATGTGTTGTGTAACAACAGAGCGCATGCATTCGTGTGACTCACTTTGGCAAAGAGATGCTGGTACTTGTGATGCACACTACAGCTTGGGATGAGTCTTGCCCATCTGCCCTTGAAATGAAAGCATGCCTGGGTGAAAATACTAGAGGACAAGAGCAGGTGGAGCAGAGGAGGACCTTCTGGAGGACCAGAGCCGGTGGAGCAGAGGAGGACCTTCTGGAGGACCAGAGCCGGTGGAGCAGAGGAGGACCTTCTGGAGGACCAGAGCCGGTGGAGCAGAGGAGGACCTTCTGGGGAAGGAGAGCAGGTGGAGCAGAGGAGGACCTTCTGGGGAAGGAGAGCAGGTGGAGCAGAGGAGGACCTTCTGGGGAAGGAGAGCAGGTGGAGCAGAGGAGGACCTTCTGGGGAAGGAGAGCAGGTGGAGCAGAGGAGGACCTTCTGGGGAAGGAGAGCAGGTGGAGCAGAGGAGGACCTTCTGGGGAAGGAGAGCAGGTGGAGCAGAGGAGGACCTTCTGGGGAAGGAGAGCAGGTGGAGCAGAGGAGGAACTTCTGGGGAAGAAGAGCAGGTGGAGCAGAGGAGGACCTTCTGGGGAAGGAGAGCAGGTGGAGCAGAGGAGGACCTTCTGGAGGACCAGAGCCAGTGGAGCAGAGGAGGACCTTCTGGGGAAGGAGAGCAGGTGGAGCAGAGGAGGACCTTCTGGATGAAGAGAGCCGGTGGAGCAGAGGAGGACCTTCTGGAGGACCAGAGCCGGTGGAGCAGAGGAGGACCTTCTGGGGAAGGAGAGCAGGTGGAGCAGAGGAGGACCTTCTGGAGGACCAGAGCCGGTGGAGCAGAGGAGGACCTTCTGGGGAAGGAGAGCAGGTGGAGCAGAGGAGGACCTTCTGGGGAAGGAGAGCAGGTGGAGCAGAGGAGGACCTTCTGGGGAAGGAGAGCAGGTGGAGCAGAGGAGGACCTTCTGGGGAAGGAGAGCAGGTGGAGCAGAGGAGGACCTTCTGGGGAAGGAGAGCAGGTGGAGCAGAGGAGGACCTTCTGGGGAAGGAGAGCAGGTGGAGCAGAGGAGGACCTTCTGGAGGACCAGAGCCAGTGGAGCAGAGGAGGACCTTCTGGGGAAGGAGAGCAGGTGGAGCAGAGGAGGACCTTCTGGATGAAGAGAGCAGGTGGAGCAGAGGAGGACCTTCTGGAGGACCAGAGCCGGTGGAGCAGAGGAGGACCTTCTGGGGAAGGAGAGCAGGTGGAGCAGAGGACGACCTTCTGGAGGACGAGAGCAGGTGGAGCAGAGGAGGACCTTCTGGGGAAGGAGAGCAGGTGGAGCAGAGGAGGACCTTCTGGGGAAGGAGAGCAGGTGGAGCAGAGGAGGACCTTCTGGAGGACGAGAGCAGGTGGAGCAGAGGAGGACCTTCTGGGGAAGGAGAGCAGGTGGAGCAGAGGACGACCTTCTGGGGAAGGAGAGCAGGTGGAGCAGAGGAGGACCTTCTGGGGAAGGAGAGCAGGTGGAGCAGAGGAGGACCTTCTGGGGGAGGAGAGCAGGTGGAGCAGAGGAGGACCTTCTGGGGAAGGAGAGCAGGTGGAGCAGAGGAGGACCTTCTGGGGAAGGAGAGCAGGTGGAGCAGAGGAGGACCTTCTGGGGAAGGAGAGCAGGTGGAGCAGAGGAGGACCTTCTGGGGAAGGAGAGCAGGTGGAGCAGAGGAGGACCTTCTGGGGAAGGAGAGCAGGTGGAGCAGAGGAGGACCTTCTGGGGAAGGAGAGCAGGTGGAGCAGAGGAGGACCTTCTGGGGAAGGAGAGCAGGTGGAGCAGAGGAGGACCTTCTGGGGAAGGAGAGCAGGTGGAGCAGAGGAGGACCTTCTGGAGGACCAGAGCCGGTGGAGCAGAGGAGGACCTTCTGGGGAAGGAGAGCAGGTGGAGCAGAGGAGGACCTTCTGGAGGACGAGAGCAGGTGGAGCAGAGGAGGACCTTCTGGGGAAGGAGAGCAGGTGGAGCAGAGGAGGACCTTCTGGGGGATGAGAGCAGGTGGAGCAGAGGAGGACCTTCTGGGGAAGGAGAGCAGGTGGAGCAGAGGAGGACCTTCTGGGGAAGGAGAGCAGGTGGAGCAGAGGAGGACCTTCTGGAGGACGAGAGCAGGTGGAGGAGAGGAGGACCTTCTGGGGAAGGAGAGCAAGTGGAGCAGAGGAGGACCTTCTGGGGAAGGAGAGCAGGTGGAGCAGAGGAGGACCTTCTGGATGAAGAGAGCCGGTGGAGCAGAGGAGGACCTTCTGGAGGACCAGAGCCGGTGGAGCAGAGGAGGACCTTCTGGGGAAGGAGAGCAGGTGGAGCAGAGGACGACCTTCTGGAGGACGAGAGCAGGTGGAGCAGAGGAGGACCTTCTGGGGAAGGAGAGCAGGTGGAGCAGAGGAGGACCTTCTGGAGGACGAGAGCAGGTGGAGCAGAGGAGGACCTTCTGGGGAAGGAGAGCAGGTGGAGGAGAGGAGGACCTTCTGGGGAAGGAGAGCAGGTGGAGGAGAGGAGGACCTTCTGGAGGACCAGAGCTGGTGGAGCAGAGGAGGACCTTCTGGGGAAGGAGAGCAGGTGGAGCAGAGGAGGACCTTCTGGGGAAGGAGAGCAGGTGGAGCAGAGGAGGACCTTCTGGAGGACGAGAGCAGGTGGAGGAGAGGAGGACCTTCTGGAGGACCAGAGCCAGTGGAGCAGAGGAGGACCTTCTGGGGAAGGAGAGCAGGTGGAGCAGAGGAGGACCTTCTGGGGAAGGAGAGCAGGTGGAGCAGAGGAGGACCTTCTGGAGGACGAGAGCAGGTGGAGCAGAGGAGGACCTCCTCAGAACCTGACTGTCCTGCTTCCAGAAGCCCAAACCATTTCACAAGGACACCCCGTGGAGAGGCCACATGTAGGGGTTCCAGCTGACCACAAGCTGACCTCCCAAATATGAGCACAGACACTTCCATATCTCTCCAGCTTCCAGCCGTGGTGTTACCTCCAGCCTCAAGGCTTCCCAGCGGAGGCCCCAGACATAGTGCAGCAAAGACAAACCATCCTGCTGAGCTCTGTCCTACATCCCAACCCAAAGAATCAGGAGGATGTTAATAGGGTTGCCTCATGCCTCTAGGTTTCAGGCAGCTTGTCAGGCAGCAGTAATAACCCAAGCAGGGGCAGGCACCACTCTCCCAGGAGAACCCTGACCCTGTGCAGAACCAGCAGGCGATTTGCTCTGGGAACTGGGGCCTCAGTTCTGGGAGATGATCTGTAGGCACTAGCCAATCACAACGGCCCTTTTCTCCTTTGCTGTTGGTTGGTTTAGGAGTGAGCATGTGACCCAATCTGGTCAGTGAGATTTAATGAGAAGTTCCCTCCTGCTCCAAAGAAATATTTTCCTCCACATAAAAAAGAATGAGGCAAAGGGTGGGACTGCATTCCTCACTCTCCATCTTCCTCCCGTCCTTTCTTCTGGATGTTTTCTGGTGAGGATGGGGCACTGGCAGCTGTTTTGTGATCATGAGGGCAAATCCTAGATTCTCACAGAGAAGCAAGTCTGATATCATTGATACCTTGAATTGACCAATTTACAACTACTCATCTATGGTCATTTTGTTGTATGAGGTGGTGAGGTTGCTAGATCTAGCAAACAGAAGTGTAGGACTCCAAGTTAAATTGGAGTTTCAGATAGACAAGCTTTTTTAAAAGTATTTCTTTTCTAAATTTAAATTCAAGTTAGTTAGCATACAGTGTCGTCTTGGTTTCAGGAGTAGAACTCCATGTTTCATCTCTTTAACTTTTATTTATTTTTGAGAGACAGAGAGACACAGTATGAGCAGCGGAGGGGCAGAGAGAGAGGGAGACACAAAATCTGAAGCAGGCTCCAGGCTCTGGGCTCTCAGCACAGGGCCCAATGTGGGGCTCGAACTCATGAACTGGGAGATCATGACCTGAGCCCAAGTTGGACGTTCAACTGACTGAACCACCCTGGGCGCTCCACGTATTTCATCTGGTACATACAATGCCCAGTGCTCATCCCAACAAATGCCCTCCTTAATAGCCATCACGCATTTAGCCCATCCCCTCACCCACCTCCCCTCCAACAACCCTCAGTTTGTTCTCTGTATTTAAGAGTCTCTTATGGTTTGCCTCCCTCTCCCGTGCTATGTTTTGGACATACTTATTCTGAAAATCATTAGTATAATTATACTTTAAGGAAACTTTATTTATATGAAATTTAAATTTAATTGAGTGTCCTGTATTTTACTTGGCAATTTTAAGAGACAGTAAACTTATTATTATTTCTAGAGGCAGTAGAATGTAATGGATATATGTTCTCTGGAGCAAGACTGCATGAATCCAAATCCCACTTCTTTCTTTTAGGAGCTACGTGGTGTCAGGACAGTTACCTACTGTAATTCCATTCTCCTCATCTATAAAGTGGGGGTGATGATAATGATGGTGAGGATAGTCAGCCCACGGCATTGTTATGAGAATTAAATTGACACACATAAGTCACATAAGGTGTGCCTGGCCCATATACGTACAATTTAAACGCTGGATGTTATAATGATGTGGGTAAGCATGTGGGATCTGGCATCAGACATCCAGGTTTGAAACATGGCTCAGCTGTTTCCTATCTAGCATGAACCCAACCCCTTGTGTGTTTCTGTTTTTCTCATCTGTAAAGTGGAGATACTAATAATTCCTACCTCATGGGGTTATTGTAAGGAAATCATTCATAATATACGAAAAGCTATCAGTGCCTGGCACATGGTAAGCCCTTAACTAAGTTATTATTGCTTAGGCCACTTTTAAAAATCTTTTTTGTAATGTTTATTTATTTTGAGGGAGAGAGAAGGAGACACAGAATCTGAAGCAGGCTCCAGGCTCCAAGCTGTCAGCACAGAGCCTGACATGGGGCTTGAACCCATGAACCGTGAGATCATGACCTGAGCTGAGCTCAAACAACTGAGCCACCCAGGTGCCCCCCAGGGTTTTAGTTTTTAATGTTTATTTATTTATTTTGAGAGAGAGAAAGAGAGAGAGTAAGCGAGCAGGGGAGGGGCAGAGAGAGAGAAGGAGAGAGAGAGAATCCCCAGTAGTCTCTACGCTGTCAGTGCAGAGCCTGACATGGGGCTCAAACCCATGAAATTGTGAAGTTATGACCTGAGCCGAAATCAAGGTCAGGTGCTTAAACGACTGAGCCATTCAGGTGCCCCAATTCCAGGGGTTTTGACAAATGAATAATGACATATGCCCTTCACTACAGCATCCTACAGAATAGTTCTACAGCCCTAAAGTTCCTCTGGGTTCCTCCTGTATATCCCTCCTTCTCCTCATCCCCTGACAACCACTGATCTTTCCTCTGTATGTTTGTCTTTCCCAGAATGTCATAAAGCTGGTATCACACAGTATGTAGTCTTTTCACATTGGCTTATTTCACTTAATTATATGCATCTAAAGGTCCTCCAGTCTTTTCATGACTTGATAGCTCATTTCTTTTCAGCACTGACTAATATCCCATAGTCTGGATGGACCACAGTTTATTTATCCCTTCACCTACTGAAGGACATCTTCGTTGCCTCCAAGTTTGGGCAATTATGAGTAAAGCTGCTAGAAACATCCCCCCATTCAAGTTTTTGTGTGGGCATAAGTTTTCAATTCCTTTCGGTAAATATCAAGGAGTGCAGTTGCCAGATCATACGATAAGACTATGTTTAGTTTTGTAAGAAACTGCAAGTTGTCCTCCAAAGTGACTGCACCATTTTGTGTTCCCACCAGCCATGAACGAGAGTTCCTGTCTCCACATCCGCGCCCACATTTAGTGACATTGGTGTTCTGGATCTGGGGCATTCTAATAGGTGTTCAGTAGTGTCTCATTGTTTAATTTGCATTTCCTTGTGTGTATAAGGTGGAGACCATTTTCATATGCAAATTTGCCATCTGTATATTTTCTTTGGTGAGGTGTCCATTAAGGTCTTTTGCCCATTTTTAAAATGAGTATCTCTTTTTCTTATTGTTGAATTTCAGAAGTTCTTTGTATATTGTGGATAGTAGTCCTTTATCAGATGTGCCTTTTGCAGTATTTCCTCTTAGTTTGTAGCTTATCTCATTCTCTAACAGAAGCCACTCTTGAAAGACATTTGATATCTTGCAGCTGAATGCACTCTTCCAGAGACAGGTAAGTACAGTACTTACGCTTGGTGAGATACTCAATTATGGTGCCGTGTCCTCCTTTGACCAAAAGGTGGCTTGTCCACCATTCCTTCTCATGCCTCAAGGATTGGAAATGTTCAAAGTCCACTCATTGCAGAGATTCCAGAAGACAATACTTTAGTCTCAGTTCTGTGTTTTCTGAGATAAAGTGATTTGGCTTTTCCATAGATTTTAGCAGCTGCCTCATACAATTCCAATAGTTTCAATGTTTTTGCTTAAGTTATCCATTCATTGATTCCACCAGCAAATCTTTGTTGAGTGCCTACTATGTGTTAGGCACTGCTCTGAGCACTACTGATAGTGTAGTGAACAAAACAGACCAAAGCCCTTTCCTCATGAAACTTACATTCTGGTGGGAAAGTCATACAATGTACCAAGTTCATGAAGTACATAGCATGTCTAGTGGTGATAAATGCAATGGAGGAATTATATAGCATGCCTAGTGGTGATGAGTGCAATGGAGGGGAGTGTTGGCTTCAGGCATGGCTGAATCTAGCAGATTCAGTGATATCAGACTATTTGGAAAGGAATAGAGAATGCCTGGGTATTTTTGCCTCGCTGCCCCCAGATCTGTAAGGGAATTTGAGTCCAAAGAATAAGCAATGGCCCAGGAGGCTTGACTTTCATAAGCTGAGTGAGAAGGACCCAAGGAATTAAATCTTGATATTTTCCAGGCAGAAAGAAAATAATAGCAAAATCATGATAATAATAATCACCATCATCACCATCATCACCACCATCACCGTCCCCATCATCATCACCACCACCACTATCATCATCACCGCCATCACCATCATCACCATCACCATCATCATCACCACCACCATCATCATCACCATCACCACCACCACCACCATCATCATCGCCAACACCATCATCGTCACCATTACCGCCATCATCATCACCACCACCACCATCAGGATCACCACCATCCTCATCGCCACCACCATCATCATCATCATCACCACCACCACCACCATCATCATCGCCAACACCATCATCATCACCATTACCGCCATCATCATCACCACCACCACCATCAGGATCACCACCATCCTCATCGCCACCACCATCATCATCATCATCACCACCATCATCATCACCACCATCACCATGAGGATCACCTCCATCATCATCACCACCACTACCATCAGGATCACCACCACCACCATCACCTATACCACCACCATCATCATCATCGTCATCACCATCATCATCATCACCACCATCACCATCATCATCACTGCCATCACCATCAGAATCACCACCATCATCATCACCACCACCATCATCATCACTATCACCATCATCATCATCACCACCATCACCATCAGGATCACCACCATCCTCATCGCCACCACCATCATCATCACCACCATCACCATCAGGATCACCTCCATCATCATCACCATCACCACCATCAGGATCACCACCATCCTCATCGCCACCACCATCATCATCATCACCACCATCATTATCACCACCATCACCATCAGGATCACCTCCATCATCATCACCACCACCACCATCATCACCACCACCACCATCACCTATACCACCACCATCATCATCATCGCCATCACCATCATCATCATCACCACCATCATCATCACTGCCATCACCATCAGAATCACCACCATCACCATCAGAATCACCACCATCATCATCACCACCACCATCATCATCACCACCACCATCATCATCACTATCACCATCATCATCATCATCACCACTATCATCATCACCACCATCACCATCAGGATCACCACCATCATCATCACCACCACCATCATCACCATCATCACCATTGCAACCATCACCACCATCATGATCACCACCATCATCATCAACATCACCAGAATCATCACCACCATCATCATCACCATCATCATCATCACCATCACCACCAACATCACCGCCACCAGCATCGTCATCATTACCACCATCACCATCAGAATCACCACCATCATCATCACCATCACCACCATCATGACCACCACCACCATCACCGTCACCATCACCACCACCATCATCATTGCCACCAACATCATCATCACCACCGCCAGCATCATCATCACCATCACTATCATCATTACCATCACTATCATCATCACCATCACCATCATCATCATCACCACCATCACCATCAGGATCACCACCATCATCATCACCACTACCGCCAGCATCATCATCACCATCACAATCATCACCACCATCACCATCAGGATCACCACCACCATCACCATCACCACCACCATCATCAACATCACCAGCATCATCACCACCATCATGATCACCACCATCATCACCATCATCATCATCACCACCATCACCATCGCCACCATCATCATCACCACTACCACCATTATCACCATCACCACCACCATCATCGCCACCACCACCATCATCAACATCATCAGCATCATCACCACCATCATGATCACCATCATCACCATCATCATCATCATCATCACCACCATCACCATTGCCACCACCATTATCACCATCACCACCACCATCATCGCCACCATCATCATCATCATTACCACCATCACCATCAGGATCACCACCATCAGGATCACCACCATCATCACCACCATCACCATCGCCACCAACATCCTCATCACCACCGCCAGCATCATCATCACCATCACCATCATCATCATCACCACCATCACCATCAGGATCACCTCCATCATCATCACCATCACCACCATCATCATCGCCATCACCATCATCATCATCATCATCATCACCATCACCACCATCATAATCACCACCATCACCATCATCATCACCACCATCATCATCGCCATCACCACCGTTATCACCATCACCACCATCATCCTCATCACCACCACCACCAACATCATCATCACCATCGCCACCACCATCA
>NC_056674.1:1997500-2042500 GCF_018350195.1 Panthera tigris
CATCGTCATCTCCATATCTTCTCTAGCATTTGTTATCTCTTCTTTTCCCCCCTTTTTGGATGATAACCAACATAGCATGTGTGAAATGGTATCTCACTGTGGGTTTGATTTGCATCAAGGAAGGCAAGTTTTTGTTTTAACCTGTCTAATTGATTGCCCACCAACTTGGCTGCATCAGTTTGTGCTCTCACCAGAGGAGTAGAAGAGGACCCGTTTGTTCACACCCTGGCCCACAGCAAGCACCCTTGCCATGGAACTGGAATTTTGCACCGTGGAGAGGTATACTCCTCTTCAGCTGGAGAGAGGGGGTGGATAGAATGGAAGGGCTGTGTCCGCACTGCCCCCAGATTGGCACAGAGGGTAGATAATGAGCCCTGATTCTGAGGTCTTCGGGGAGAATGACAGCTTCAAGTTCCCTGGCCAGAAGCTTTATCTTGTTGAGGCTTCCTTCAGCCAAGCTTCTCAGCTGTGGATGCACTGGTTTCTGAGAGTCTTCTTTGGGAGCAAAGCATCTTTTGCTTATTCAGGAAAAAAAGGGTGATTCTTCAAGGATCTGACTGAAGGCAGGAGGTGTGGAAGCCCCCGCTTTGACTTCTGAGTTGGTGAAGGTCTTTGGGCTTCTGTTTCCTGCTTCATCCATCATCTGAAGATAACCCTACAAACCAGGATGATAGAATGAGCATGGGGTGGGGCAAGGGGACCACTGGGTCACCTAGGCAGACTGATCCTCTCTGAGCATCACCTTTTCTGGTCCAAAAATGAAGAGCATTGGCTGACCTTCCAGGAAACTTTACATCCCATAGCTGTAAAATAACTCCTCCCTCCCTTCCTCTTTCCCTCCCTTCCTTTCCTCCATCCCTCCTTCCCTGCTTCCTCCTTCACTCGTCTGTTCCTCCTCATGCCCTCAATCCTTCTTCACCATAACTCGTTTAAAAAGAGAAAACAAGCACAGCACTCCCATACAAAGATGTCCATTGTGGCACTCTCTCAAGTTCTAAAAAATCAAATACCACTTGATCACATAGTAATGACAATAATCAAGTGCTTACTAGGTGCCAGGGCCTGTGATAAGATATTTAATGCATCAGCTTCATTCATTCACACCACAAGCCTGTGAGGCAAGTACTTTTACTTACTTCATTTGGCTACAAAGAATACTTCCTCATGTCACTTAGGTAACTCAGAATTGTATAACATTATTTGCCAACACCATATGACAAGACATTGCACACTTACTAAAATCGTGATTATGAACATTTTAATGAATATGGAAAAATACTCCGTGGATGAAACACACTAAAATTCAAAATGTAATTAAAAACCAATTTTTTTTTTCAAAATGAAACTATGTCTGTGTATGTGATGCATCAAACATCCATGGGGATGATCTACGTAGAATCACATATTCATAAACCTACTTTTTTTCTGATTCCAAAGTGTTAAATGAAGTTATAGTAGGAGTCAAATCATAGAAAGCATTTCATGTACATGACAAAAAATCTGAAGGATATAAGGCCAAACTATAAATCCTGGTTATCATGTTGAAGTGGGCATTGGTTTCTGGAGGATGTTCTTTGTTTTGAACATACTTATGTTATTTCAAATATATTTAGTTTTTTTATATTATTGGGATAAAATACACATAACATAAATTTTATCATTTTAACCATTTTAAGTGTGCAGTTCAGTAGTGTAAAGTATATTCACATTGTTGTGCAACCAGCTTCCAGAACTTTTTTGTCTTGAAAATTAAAACTCTGTACCCAATAAACACCTCCACCTCCCCCTCCCCCAGCCCCTGGTCCCCACCATCTACTTTCTGCCTCCATGAATCTGACTCCTCTAGATACCTCATATAATTGGATCAAATGTTTTTATAGCAAGTTTGTTTGTGGAGGGCTTTCATTCCTTCTTCAATGTCTAAGAAGCAAATTTTTAGAAGCAAAATACATGTCCATGGACAAAAGTTTAAAAAATATTATGAGGATATATGATGAAAAATGTCTCTTGCCTCTTTGCCCCCTCTGAAACTCTCAAGAGGCAGCCACTGTTAGCAGAATCTTGTCTGTCTTTCCAGAAACATTCATTGCATATGCATCTGCATGCATATATACAAAAATATATAACCTCTCCTGCCATTCATAGAAACAATAGCATATTCTCCACAGTTGGTACACCTTGCTTCTCATGTATTAATACCATTCTTGCCCATGTGGCTTCAGGAAGAGCTGTAGAGTTTTTCACTGTAAGAATACAACATAATGCCTGAATAGCCAAAGCAATCTTGAAAAAGAAAACCAAAGCAGGAGGCATCACAATCCCAGACTTCAAGCTATACCACAAAACTGTAATCATCAAGACAGTATGGTACTGGCACAAAAACAGACACTCAGATCAATGCAACAGAATAGAGAACCCAGAAATGGACCCACAAACAGATGGCCAACTCATCTTTGACAAAGCAGGAAAGAATATCCAATGGAATAAAGACAGTCTCTTCAGCAAGTGGTGCTGGGAAAACTGGACAGAGACATGCAGAAAAATGAACCTGGACCACTTTCTTACACCATGCACAAAAATAACCTCAAAATGGATGAAAGACCTAAATGGAACACAGGAAGCCATCAAAATCCTCGAGGAGAAAGCAGGCAAAAACCTCTTTGATCTTAGCCACAGCAACTCCTTACTCAATACATCTCCGGAGGCAAGGGAAACAAAAGCAAAAATGAAGTACTAGGACCTCATCAAAATAAAAATCTTCTGCACAGCGAAGGAAATAATCAGCAAAACTAAAAGGCAACTGACGGAATGGGAGAAGATTATTTGCAAACGACATATCAGACAAATGACATATAGATTTAGTATCCAAAATCTGTAGAGAACTTATCAAACTCAACACCCAAAAACAAATAATACAGTGAAGAAATGGGCAAAAGACATGAATAGACACTTCTCCAAAGAAGACATCCTGATGGCCAACTGACGCATGAAAAAATGCTTGACTTCACTCATCATCAGGGAAATACAAATCAAAACCACAAAGAGATACCACCTCACGCCTGTCAGAATGCGTAACATTAACAACTCAGGCAGCAACGGATGTTGGCGAGGATGCGGAGAAAGAGGATATCTTGTGCACTGCTGGTGGGAATGCAAACTGGTGCAGCCACTCTGGAAAACAGTATGGACATTCCTGAAAAAACTAAAAATAGAACTACCCTACAACCCAGTAATTGCTCTACTAGGTATTTATCCAAGGGATACAGGTGTGCTGTTTTGAAGGGACACATACACCCCAATGTTTATAGCAGCACTATCAACAATAACCAAATGATGGAAAGAGCCCAAATGTCCATCGATGGATGAATGGATAAAGAAGATGTGGTATATATATACAATGGAGTATTACTTGACAATAAAAAAGAATGAAATCTTGCCATTTGCAACTGCATGGATGAATTGGAGGATATTATGCTAAGTGAAATTAGTCAGAGAAAGACAAATATCATATGACTTCACTCATATGAGGACTTTAAGAGACAAAACAGATGAACATAAGGGAAAGGAAACAAAAATAATATAAAAACAGGGAGGGGGACAAAACACAAGAGACTCATAAATATGGAGAACAAACTGAGGGTTACTGGAGGGGTTGTGGGAGGGGGGGACGGGCTAAATGGGTAAGGGGCACTAAGGAATCTACTCCTGAAATCATTGTTGCACTATATGCTAACTAATTTGGATGTAAATTATAAAAAAGATTTTTTTAATGTTGCTCTCTCAAAAAAATAATAAAATAAAATAAAATGTAGGGGCACCTGGGTGGCTCGGTCCGTTAAGCGTCTGACTTCGGCTCATGTCATGATCTCGCGGTCCGTGAGTTCGAGCCCCGCGTTGGGCTCTGTGCTGACAGCTCAGAGCCTGGAGCCTGTTTCAGATTCTGTGTCTCCCTCTCTCTCTCTGCCCCTCCCCTGTTCATGCTCTGTCTCTCTCTGTCTCAAAAATAAATAAACGTTAAAAAAAATAAAAAATAAAATGTAAAAAAAAAAAAAAAAAGAATACAACATAATGCAGGACGCCTGGGTGGCATAGTAGGTTAAGCCTCTGACTCTTGACCTAAGCTCAGGTCATGATCTCACAGTGTGTGGGTTCAAGCGTCACATCGGGCTCTGTGCTGATGGTACAGGGCCTGCTTGGGATTCTGTCTCTCCTTCTCTTTGGCCCTCCCCAGCGTGCTTTCTCTCTCACAAAATAAATAAACTTAAAAAACTATTTAATAGAAAAAAAAAGCATACAACATAGTGCATTTCCCCAGTCCTGTCAGTGGACCAAGGTTCTCTCCAATCTTCTATCCTTGAAGATAATGCTCAGCTCTCACTAACCCCATACACAGACCTTTGAGTTCACATGCACATCTATCAGTAGGATAAACTCCTAAGTGTTAATGTGGGCAGATATAGCCACTGTGTACTCCAAAAAATTGGTTCCAGTTTATAGTCCTGCCAACCATGTATACGAATACTGCTGGGGAGATCTTTGTAATAATTATTTTTTTTTATTTTTAAATATTTATTTTTTGAGAGGGGGAGGGACAGAGAGAGATGGAGACACAGAATCCGAAGCAGCTGATAGCACAGAGCCTGCCACTAGGCTCGAACTCACAAACCATGAGATCACAACGTGAGCTGAAGTTGGATGCTCAACTGACTGAGACACCCAGGCGCCCCAAGGAATCATTCTTAAATTCTGAGGATGGAGAGGCTGTCATGAAAGGTGATAAGCTCCCCCTCATGTGAGATATACAAGCAAGTGCTTAGTAACTACTTGGTGGGGATGTGTTTTGGTCATGGCTCCAGAATCACAGAAAGGAAGTGGGTGAGGTCTCTTGAAGAAACTAAAGATTCCATAATTAGTGACCCCATCCATACTCTGAGAAGTGTAGTTCACAACCCATCAAATGCTTACTGAGTTATCAGCCTCAACACCTTTGTGCATGAAAGGCTCCATGCCTCTCACTGACTTCCCAGTGTTGAGAGAAATGGCAGGATACAGGTCTGACGTGCCCAGATATCCCCAGAAACTAACACCTGCTCTGACAACATGGTGGGTTGGGTCTTCTTAGCTCCAATTTGCTGGTGTGGAAACAGGCTCAGTGAGGAGACAAAATCGTCCCAAAGCCACACAGCTAGGAAAGGGCATCTGGGATTATTTTTTTAATGTTTATTCATTTTTGAGAGAGAGAGAGAGAGAGAGAGAGGAGGAGGAGGGGCAGAGAGAGACAGACACAGAATACGAAGCAGGCTCCAGGCTCTGAGCTGTCAGCACATTTTGCTCATTATTGCCTCCCTCCATGTACACTGATACTACTCCCACTTTTCAGCTATTGTGAATAATACTGTTATGAATATGGACATGCAGATATCCATTCCTGCCCCTACTTTCAATGGCCAGCATTTTCTTAGCCTCCAATTTCTACTGGAAAGTCCACTTCTGTGGTCCTCAGATACATTATCTCCTCTCAGAACAAGTACATGTTATGAACATGTGTTTCCATAACCAAACTTATCAACCAAAGGCAGGAACAGTTTACCACTCATCTTTTTTTTAAGTTTATTTATTTATTTTGAGAGGGAGGGAGGGAGGGAGGGAGGGAGGAGAGAGAGAGAGAGAGAGAGAGAGAGAGAGAGAGAGAGAGAGAGAGAGAGAATGAATGAATATGAACAGGGGAGGGACAGGGAGAGAGGAAGAGAATCCCAAGCAGTTTCCATGCTCAGTGTGGAGCCTGACGTGGGGTCAATCTCACGACCGTGGGATCATGACCTGAGCTGATATCGAGAGTCAGACACTCAACCACCTGAGCCACCCAGGTGCCCCTACCACTCATCTTCATGCCCCAGGATCCAAACACAAGACCAGGTATTTGGGAATAAATCAGCCAATGTACGATGGCCTGAACTCAGGGTGGCTCTGAGGTTTCTCCTCCCCTTAAGCGAATATCAGTAAAAGTGTTTTTCACACCAACTTTTCTCCAAATCTTCAGAGACTGGGGGAGGTCTCTGAGGCCCAGAGCTCCAGTTTAAGCTGGCCTTCCTGCCTCCTTCTCACTGTGAGGATAGTCATCTCAGCAACGAAAGGCATCCAGAACCACGAAGAGAAACAAGGGTGGGAGGAGTGGATGCCATTCAGGTCCAGGAGCAACTTCTTCCAACATAGACTGAATGGTGACTCTATTCCTTGGCATTTCCTCCTCCAGGTAAGAGGAGCTGAACTCACCTGAGCATCTCAACCTCTTCTAAGAGCAGCATCAGCAAGAATGGATCTGTAGTTGAGGAGACCATCACATGAGGAGACCAAATACTATTCTTGGGGGAATGAGGACAAGGAACGACAGAAAGGTTTTCTTTCTTTTTTTTATGTTTTTTTTTTAATTTATTTTTGAGAGACAGAGAGACAGAGTGAAAGTGAGGGAGGAGCATAAAAAGAGGGAGACACAGAATCCGAAGCAGCCTCCAGGCTCTGAGCTGTCAGCACAGAGCCCGAAGCAGGGCTCAAACCCACAAATGGTGAGATCATGACCTGAGCTGAAGTTGGATGCTCAACCAACTGAGCCACCCAGGCACCCCGAAAGGTTTTCTTTTATAAGAATTTATTTATAGAATATCCATGGCATACCAGCTATCGACTCTGAATGCTTTAGAAATATTAAGTGAAGTAATTCTCAGTTAATAACCTTAGTAGTTATCCACATACTGTATATTAATTTACAAGGCAGAATTAAATGGATTGAGTGACTTTCCCAGAGTTCCACTGCTTGAAAGTTCTCGAACACTTTGAGGCTAAAACTCAGGTTTATTCATGCCCAAATAGCCATCACTATTGGTGCACTGCTTCTTACACAAAGTCCTTACTTAATAGATAATTACTGTTCGAGATTTTACCAGCCTTCTCATGAGGGAAATTCTGAGTTTCATTTAGAACAACAGGATTCAAACCCACTTCTGTATAACTCTGAGCCCGTTTTAACACAACACTACGTTGCCCCTCTTCCCACAGCAGAGAATTTATATAGTTCATGGGAGAGATGATTATATTTTTTATTAACATACAGCTGAGGTTAAGTAGAATGCTCAAGGCAACAGATAGAGAAAGTTCCCTGACACAGATTCCTCTGAGGACCAGGAATGAGTTCTTACTGACCGTCCTATCTGCTTCCAACCTAGCACAGCTGTTAGCAAATAATTCATGGATTACAAATATTTTTTAGATAAAATAACCTCTGAATGTCTAGTTTTGGGATTCGGGATACGAATGTGACCCTCTGGGAGTGCACTCACTAGTTTTGCTGCAGATTATCCAGGGATGTCTTGGCTCATCTGAAGCCCTATGTTAGGAAAGTCAATGCCACGGGAGAGGATTTGTGGACGAGATGCCTGTTGAGGGGATACGGATGAGGGGATAATGAAGATCAGAGGCAGAACCAAAAAGAGGGGGAGTGAAGAATCTCAGTGAAGGGGAAGGACTGGGGAGGAGGGGAAATGAAAGGTGATTGTGTTTATTGGGGTGAAACTTCTGCTTGACAGCCGTGGAACGGGTTGGTGGAGTCACATCCCTGAGCCTTGGTGCCCAATCTGTGTATGTGCAGTAATGTACACAACATCTGTGTGTTCTGAGGGTTAGATTAGCTCATATCTCCCTTTGTACAAAGCCTTAAGATCTACAAATCTGACCTCTTGGAAAATTTTGGTGCTCTTCAACCAGAAGAAAATGATAGCAACAAATTCTTTCATGCCGATACTCTTCCAGATTCCTGCTAATATAACTCGAGAGATTGTGTCTCAGGACACCTTCATCCCTAACATTCATGTGCATATTAGGTATCTTTCTTAGGAAAATTTGGCAGATATTGCCTTCTATCACTAGTTTATCCTCAATTATTTTAGCTTAAGTAGCCTTGAACTCCTATCTTGGGCTCCCCTCTTACCTGAAATTGCTTTTTTTAAATTGGTTTGTTTGTTCATTGACTCTCTTTCTCATAAGAAGTCAGCTCATAGGGTGCTGACTGGGTGGTTCAGTTGGTTAAGCATTTGACTCTTGGTTTTAGCTCAGGTCATGATCTCACGGTTTGTAGGATCAAGCCCTTCATGGGGCTCTGTGCTCAGCATGGAGCCTGCTTGGGATTCTCTCTCTCCCTCTCTCTCTGCCCCTCCCCTGCTCTCTCATTCTCTCTCAAAATAAATAAATAAAAATTAAAAAAAAAAGAAGTCAGCTCACCACAGACATGGACTGTGTCTTCCTCATCCATGTATTCCCAACACCTACTATGGAATGGAAAGCCTAATGAATGTTATTGAATGAATCCCATGAATGATAGCCTCTAGTCAGAAAGATTCTCTGGTTGGGTCACTTGTCAGCTCTTTACTACCCATGTCCTGAGGGTAGACTTTTTAGGCTTGATTGTGACAATGGAATGAAAAGGGGTTGGCACAACATAGACGTCTGGCCCAGCTATGTTTTCTTCTTTGTGCTGTTGTGTCCTGGCTCTGTGGCCTTGGGCAAGTGAATTTATCTGTTTGGGCTCCATACTCTTTCATGGCACAAAAACAACAAATATAAGTAGGCTTTATGGCAAGTTACTGAGGCATACTAGAGGCTCAATGACTTATGGAAGTTTTAATTATGAGATTGTGTGTTCCAGTTTACGTTAACAATTTTTTTTTCTGTGAGCCTCAGCTTCCAGAAACTTATCAGTGGGGAAATAATGCCTATGTGTGTTTGTGATCACACACACTGATACAATAAATGGTATTTCCAACCTTTTCATGAATGGCATGTCCATTGAACATCATCACTGGTGACCTACAATGTAATATAATTCCCAAAGTTAATTTGCATTAAGAAGAGGAAACGTTTTCTTAAAATTTTTTTAATGTTTATTCATTTTTGAGATACATAGAGAAACAGAGTGTGATCAGGGGAGGTCAGAGACAGAGGGAGACACAGAATCTAAAGCAGGCTCCAGCTCTGAGCTGTCAGCACAGAGCCTGATGTGGAGCTCAAATCCATGAACTGCTACGTCATGACCTGAGCCGAAGTCAGACACTTAACCCACTAAGCCACCCAGGCGCCCCAAGAAGAGAAACATTTTCAAACAAAAGAGATGACAGTCTTGCTCTACTCCAGACTTATAAAATACTCCAAAATGTTTACACAGATTGGGGCCCCTGGGTGGCTCAGTTCGTTAAGCACCCGACTCTTGATTTCGACTCAGGTCATGATCATGTGGTTCATTAGATCAAGCCCCGAGTCAGGCTCTGTGCTGACAGAGTGGAGCATGCTCAGGATTCTCTGTCTCTCTCTCAAAATAAATAAATAAACATTTAAAACTAAATAAATAAATTTTTATGCAGACTATACAAAGAAAGAAAAAACATGACCCAGAATAAGCACTTTTTTGGGAACTGAAATAAGAACAATTCTAATTTCTTATTTGGTATAGCATTTCCCATCAATTGATTTATATATTATAACAACCTCATGGGAGGCCAATGTTTTTCCCCCAATTTTCAAGCGATCCAATTGTATAAGGACACAGACTTAGTAAGACAGATTAGAGTAAAGACAGTGATCTCATGCTCAGAGTTTCGTTCACAAACATCTATTCGGCATTTCTGTATAACAGTCAATTTCCAACAGAATTTGGGCTAGCCAAGTGCCTAGCGTCTCCATGTACTGTGACCATATTCCCAATGTTTTTTTGCTACTGTGTCTCTGAAGAAACCAGAATGTCAACAAACTTTATTTGTCCCTCCACAGATGGAGAGGTCCCTGGAGTTGGTCAACATGACAAGAGTCCAGGAGTTTGTCTTGTTGGGTTTGTCCACAAGGCCAGATATAAGAGATGTTCTGTTTGCCATCTTCCTGACCCTCTACCTGCTGACCCTCCTGGAGAACACGCTCATCATCTACCTCATCTGCAGTCATATCGAGCTCCACAAGCCCATGTATTTCTTCCTGGGCAACCTGAGCTGCCTGGAGATGTGCTACGTGTCCGTGACCATGCCCAGTCTGCTCGTGGGGCTGTGGACTGGACCTTACCGTATCTCCTTCACAGCCTGCATGACACAGCTTTTCTTCTTCATAGTCCTCATCTGCACGGAGTGCACCCTCCTGGCCTCCATGGCCTATGACCGCTACGTGGCCATCTGCCGCCCACTCCACTACCCACTGCTCATGAGGCCCCAGGTCTGCCTGGGCTTAGCCTTGTCCTCATGGCTTGGGGGGATGCTGGTCTCGGTGGCCAAGACGACATGCATTGCCAGCCTTTCCTACTGTGGCCCCAATGTCCTCAACCAATTTTTCTGTGACGTCTCCCCTCTGCTCAACCTGTCCTGCACCCACGTGGCCCTGACGGAGCTGGTGGACTTCATCTCTGCCATTGTCATCTTCTGTGGAACACTGTTGGTAGCATTGGCCTCCTACTTGGCCATCGTGGTGGCTGTGCTCCGCATGCCATCAGCTGCTGCCCAGCGCAAGGCCTTTTCCACCTGTGCCTCCCACCTGATTGTGGTGGGCATCTTCTACTCAGCAGCCCTCTTCATTTATTGTCGTCCCAGCCGTATCAAATCCATGGACCTCAACAAGGTGCTATCTGTCATCTACACGGTGGTCACGCCCATGTGCAACCCCATCATCTACTGCCTGAGGAACAAGGAGGTCCATGTAGTGCTTCGGAAAACTCTCCACTGGCCTTGATCATGGTTTTGGATTGGACCTCTCATCTCCTGATCGAAAATCTTTCATGGCCAGGAAATACCAAACATAGTACTGAAAGGCAAAACAAACAAACAAACAAACAAACAAACAAACAAAACTAGAGAAATGTGGTTCCCAATTAATAAACAATGAGTTCATTTCAATTAATAACAAAATCTGAATCACCCATGAGAAGAGTGAACAATGTCCATGAGAAAGCAAAGTCATCAAGGATAAGTGACTGATAACTCACATGGCAAGATGGTCAACTTTATTAGTAAGCCAAGAAATGCAGATTTAGCAATCCCATCATTTTATTCCTAGGATGACACATATTTACCAAATGTTTTATATGTTCCCACAAGTAAAGATAGACCGTGTGTGTGTGTGTGTGTGTAGAGAGATTATACACACACACACACACACACACATATGGTCTATCTTATATATATATGGTCTATATTTGTAGCATCTTTATAATGAAAAAATCAGAAGCAATCTAATATCCATCTAAAATTGATGGATTAAATACATTATATTCATTCTGAGATAAACGTTGGGGTACTACATAAAAAGAAACAGATTTATATGTTTGACATGATGATACGACCAAGATATATGTGCTGAATAAAAAATTAGGGCAGAACTTTTATCTCAATCCCTTCCCCATCCCTTTGCTACTAGCTATTACCTATCTATATTCTTTTTCTCTTAAAAATGTTTATTTATATTTTAGTCAACATACAGTGCAATATTGGTGTCAAGAGTAGGATTCAGTGATTCATCACTTATATACAACACCCAGTGCTCATCACAAGTGTCCTCCTTAATGCCCATCACCCATCTAGCCCATCCCCCACCCACCTTCCTCCATCAACCCTCAGTTTGTTCTCTTTTGTTAAGAGTCTATTATGGTTTGTTTCCCTCTCTCCCCCCCCCCCATATGTTCCATTTGTTTTGTTTTCTAAATTCCACATATGAGTGAAATCATAGGGTATTTTCCTTTCTCTGCCTGTCTATATTCTTAATAGTGTCTTATAATAAACAGAAGATTTTGATTTTGGTGAAATCTAAATTATCAATATTTAAATTTACAGTTATTGCTTTTTGCATCCTAACAAAATTTGCCTATTTCCTGGCCACAAATATAACCTCTGTTTTCTCCTAGATGGCTTATAGTTTTAGCTACCTCATTTGCATGTATGAGTGTATTGTTTTCACATATTATCCAGTTTTACCAAAGTGATTGTTGGAAAGACTCTCCCATTAAATTGCATTGGCATTTTTGTGAAAAATCAGATTGAGCATAAATATGTGGCTCTCTTTCTAGACTATTTAATTCTTTATGGATCTATTTGTTGATTGTTTCACAAATATGAGATTGTCTTGATCATTGTAGTGTTATTGTAAGAATTATCACCAGGAATTTAAAATCTTCCCTCTTTGTTCTTTTTCAAGATAGTTTTGGCTCTTCTAGGTTCTTCACATTACCATATAAATTTTAAATTCACCTATTCATTTCTACAAAAAGTGGCTTCTTAGATTATAATTGTGACAACATTCAATCTAGAGATCATTTTGGGCAGAATTGACATTTTTGACAATATCGAGTGTCAAATTATAAATATGGTATACCTTTCCCTTTAGCACTTAAAATTTTTTCGAGTGTAGTTGACACACAATGTTACATTAGTTTCAGCCATACAACATGGTGGTTCAACAAGTTCAAACATTATGCAGTACTCACCACATGCATAGCTATCATGTGTCACCATACAACCTATTCTTTCTTTTTTAATGTTTATTTGTTTTTGAGAGAGACACAGCATGTGCAGAAGAGGGGAAGAGAGAGAGGGAGACACAGAATTGGAAGCAGGCTCCAGGCTCCCAGCTGTCAGCACAGAGCCCAACGTGGAGTTCGAACTCACAAATGGTGAGATCATGACCTGAGCTGAAGTCGGACGCTTAACCAACTGAGCCACCTAGGTGCCCCACCATACAACCTTATCTAATATCGTTGACCACATTTCGTTATACCTATCATCCCCATGACTTACTTGTTCCATAACCGGAAGTCTGTGCCTTCCTCTCCCCTTCAACCATTTAGCCCATTCCTCACCCTTCTAGCAACGATCAATTTGTTCTTTGTGTTTGCAGGTCTGATTCTGATTTTTGTTTGTTTATTTATTCATTTTTATTTTTCAGATTCCACATAAGGGTGAAATCTTATGGTATTTTTCTTTCTCTGACTATTTTCACTTGATATAACCCCTTCCAAGTCCATCTATGTTGTCTTGAAAGACACAATCTCATCTTTTTTTTATAGATACATTTTCTTTTTCTTTTTTTTTAACTTAGATATAGTTGACATATAACATTGTGTTAGTTTCAGCTGTACAACATAATGGTTTGATATTTGTATATGTTGTGAAATAATCACCACAATAAGTCTAGTTAATATACATCACCATACATAGTTATAAAAAGGTTTTTTCTTGTGGTAAAAAATTTTAAGATCTTAATGAAAAATTTTAAGGGTTCTTTTGGGTGAAGTATGTCTTTCTCTTTCTTTTTTCTTACCCCTCTTTACTGAAAAGGTGGGGAGGGGGAGACAAGGTGGCTGGAACTGGAGTAGCCATTTGGAACAAGAGGTGAATTTGACAACGGAAACTATGCCAAGTGGGCTACAAAATAGAAGGATCTTATTGTATTTTATTTGAGAGAGATATAAACTTCTCTCTTTTTTAAAAAATGTATATCCAAGTTAGTTAGCATAGGGTACAACAATGATTTCAGGAGTAGATTCCTTAATGCCCCTTACCCATTTAGCTCATCCCGCCTCCCACAACCCCTCCATGTTTTGTTCTCCATCCCTTATGTTCATCTGTTTTGTATCTTAAAGTCCTTATATGAGTGAAGTCATATGATATTTGTC
The DNA here is from genome assembly GCF_018350195.1 of Panthera tigris. Lineage (NCBI taxonomy): Eukaryota > Metazoa > Chordata > Mammalia > Carnivora > Felidae > Panthera > Panthera tigris. The sequence goes on from NC_056674.1 coordinate 2,011,188, forward strand.
TTTCTCTGACTGACTAATTTTGCTTAGCATAATACCCTCTAGTTCCATCCATATAGTTGCAAATGGCAAGATTTCATTCTTTTTGATTGTCAAGTAATACTCCATTGTGTGTGTGTGTGTGTGTGTGTGTGTGTGTGTGTGTGTGTACACCACATCTTTATCTATTCATCTGTCAACGGACATTTTGGCTCTTTCCATTATTTGGCTATTGTTGATAGTGCTGCTATAAACATTGGGGTGCATGTGTCCCTTCGAAACAGCACACCTGTAACCCTTGGATAAATACCTAGTAGTACAATTGCTGGGTTGTAGGGTAGTTCTATTTTTAATTTTTTGAGGAACCTCCATACTGTTTTCCAGAGTGGCTGCACCAGCTTGCATTCCGACCAGCAGTGCAAAAGAGATCCTTTTTCTCCGCATCCTCGCCAACATCCGTTGTTGCCTGAGTTGTTAATGTTAGCCATTCTGACAGTGTGAGGTGGTATCTCCATGTGGTTTTGATTTGTATTTCCCTGATGATGAGCGATGTTGAGCATTTTTTCATGTGTCGGTTGGCCATCTGGATGTCTTCTTTGGAGAAGTGTCTATTCATGTCTTTTGCCCATTTATTCACTGGATTATTTGGTTTTTGGGTGTTGAGTTTGATATAAGTTCTCTATAGATTTTGGATACTAACCCTTTATCTAATATGTGGTTTGCAAATATCTTCTCACATTCTATCAGTTTCCCTTTAGCTTTGCTGATTGATTCTTTCACTGTGCAGAATCTTTTTTATCATTATGAGGTCCCAATAGTTCATTTTTGCTTTTATTTCCCTTGCCTCTGGAGATGTGTTGCATAAGAAGTTGCTGCAGCCGAGATCAAAGAGGTTTTTGCCTGCTTTCTCCTCTAGGATGCTGATGACTTCCTGTCTTACAGTTAGGTCTTTCATCCATTTGAGTTTATTTTTCTGTATGGTGAAAGAAAGTGGTCCAGGTTCATTTTTCTGCATATCGCTGACCAATATTCCCAACCCCATTTGCTGAAGAGACTGTCTTTATTCCATTGGATATTCTTTCCTGCTTTGTCAAAGATGAGTTGGCCATCTGTTTGTGGGTCCATTTCTGGGTTTTCTATTCTGTTGCATTGATCTGAGTGTCTGTTTTTGTGCCAGTACCATACTGTCTTGATGATTACAGCTTTGTAGTATAGCTTGAAGTCCGATTGTGATGCCCCTGCTTTGGTTTTCTTTTTCAAGATTGCTTTGGCTATTTGGGGTATTTTCTGGTTCCATACAAATTTTAGGATTGTTGATTCTATCTCTGTGAAGAATGCTGGTGTTATTTTGATAGGGATTGCATTGAATATGTAGATTTCTTTGGGTAATATTGACATTTTAATAATATCTGTTCTTCCTATCCAGAAGCACGAAATATTTTTCCATTATTTTTGTGTCTTCTTCAATTTCTTTAGCTTTCTATAGTTTTCAGCATATAGACATTTCACCTCTTTGGTTAGATTTATTCCTAGGTATTTTATGGTTTTTGGTGCAATTGTAAGTGGGATCAATTCCTTGATTTCTCTTTCTGTTGCTTCATTATTGGTGTATAGGAATGCAGCCGATTTCTGTGCATTGATTTTATATCCTGCAATTTTGCTGAATTCATGAATCGGTTCTAGCAGTTTTTGGTGGAATCTTTTGGGTTTTCCATGTAGAGTATCACACCATCTGCAAAAAATGAAAGTTTGGCCTCCACCTGGCCAATGTGGATGGCTTTTATTTCTTTGTATTGTCTGATTGCTGAGGCTAAGACTTCCAATACTATGTTGAATAACAGTGGTGAGAGTGGACATCCCTGTCCTGTTACTGACCTTAGGGGGAAAGCTCTCAGTTTTTCCCCATTGAGGATGATATTAGCAGTGGGTCTTTCCTATATGGCTTTTATGATCTTGAGGTATGATCCTTCTATCCGTACTTTCTTGAGGGTTTTTATCAAGAAAGGATGCTGTATTTTGTCAAATGCTTTCTCTGAATCTATTGAGAGGATCATATGGTTCTTGTCCTTTCTTTTATTGATGTGATATATCACATTGATTGTTTTGTGGATATTGAACCAGCCTTGCATCCCAGGGATAAATCCCACTTGGTCGTGGTGAATAATTTTTTTAATGTCTTGTTGGATCCAGTTGGCTAGTATCTTGTTGAGGATTTTTGTGTCCATGTTCATCAGGGAAATTTGTCTGTAGTTCTACTTTTTACTGGGGTCTTTGTCTGTTTTGGAATCATGGTAATACTGGCTTCATATAAAGAGTTTAGAAGTTTTGCTTCCATTTCTATTTTTTTGGAATAGCTTATAGAGAATAGGTATTAACTCTTCTTTAAATGTTTGGTAGAATTACCCTGGAAAGCCATCTGGCCCTGGACTCTTGTTTTTTTGGGAGATTTTTGCTTACTAATTCAATATCCTTACTGGTTATGAGCCTGTTCAAATTTTCTATTTCTTCCTGTTTCAGTTTTGGTAGTTTATATGTTTCTAGGAATTTGTCCGTTTCTTCCAGATTGCCCATTTTGTTAGCGTATAATTGCTCATAATATTCTCTTATTACTGTTTTTATTTCTGCTGTGTTGGTTGTGATCTCTCCTCTTTCATTCTTGATTTTATTTATTTGAGTCCTTTCCTTTTTCTTTTTGATCAAACTGGCTAGGGGTTTATTGATTTTATTAATTCTTTCAAAGAACTGGCTTCTGGGGACGCCTGGGTGGCTCAGTTGGTTAAGGGTCCGACTTCGACTCAGGTCACGATCTCGCAGTCTGTGAGTTTGAGCCCCGCGTCGGGCTCTGGGCTGACGGCTCGGAGCCTGGAGCCTGCTTCCTATTCTGTGTCTCCCTCTCTCTCTGCCACTCCCCCATTCATGCTCTGTCTCTCTCTGTCTCAAAAATAAATAAACGTTAAAAAAAAAAAAAAAGAACCAGCTTCTGGTTTCATTGATCTGTTCTACTGTTTTTTAGGTTTTGATAGCATTGATTTTTGCTCTAATCTTTATTTTCTGTCTTCTGCTGGTTTTGGGTTTTATTTGCTGTTCTTTTTCCAGCTCTTTAAGGTGTAAGATTAGGTTGTGTATCTGAGAACTTTCTTCCTCCTTTAGGAAGGTCTGGATTGCTATATACTTCACTCTTATGACTACCTTTGCTTCATCCCAGAGGTTTTGGGCTGTGGTGTTATCATTTTCATTGGCTTCCATGAACTTTTTAATTTCCTCTTGTTAACCCATTCTTTCTTTATTAGGATGTTCTTTAGTCTCCAATGTTTGTTGTCTTTCTAATTTTTTTCATGTGGTTGATTTCGAATTTCATAGCATTGAAGTCTGAAAATATGCATGGTATGATCTCAATCTTCTTGTACTTGTTGAGGGCTGATTTGTGTCCCACCTATTCTGGATCTATTCTGGAGAATGTTCCATGTGTACTGGAGAAGAATGTATATTCCACTGCTTTAGGATGAAATGGTCTGAATATATTTGTTAAGTCCATCTGGTCCAGAGTGTCATTCAAAGCCATTTTTCCTTGTGGATTTTCTATTTAGATGATCTATACATTGCTGTAAGTGGGGTGTTGAAGTCCCCTACTATTATGGTATTATTATCAATGAATTTCTTTATGTTTGTGATTAATTGATTTACATATTTGGGTGCTTCCACATTTGGCACATAAATGTTTACAATTGTTAGGTCTTCTTGATGGATAGACCCCTTTATTATGATATAATGCCCTTCTTCATCTCTTGTTACAATCTTTATTTTAAAGTCTAGATTGTCTGATATAAGTATGGCTACTCTGGCTTTCTCTTGTTGACCATTAGCATGATAGGTGTCTTTAGGTCTAAAGTGGGTCTCTTGTAAACAGCATAGAGATGGATCTTGTTTTCTCATCCATTCTGTTACCCTATGTCTTTTGATTGGAACATTTAGTCCATTGACGTTTAGAGTGAGTGCTGAAAGATGAGAGTTTATTGCCATTATGTTTCTTGGAGAGTTGGAATTTCTGGTGGTATTCTCTGATCCTTTCTAGCCTTTGTTGCTTTTGGTCTTTTTTCCCCATCTTTTCTTCCCTGAGAAAGTGCCCCTCAAAATTTCTTGCAGAGCTGGTTTAGTGGTCATGAACTCTTTTAATTTTTGTTGGTCTGGGAAACTTTTAATCTCTCCTTCCATTTTGAATGACAGCCTTGCTGGGTAAAGAATTCTTGGCTGCATATTTTTCCAATTCAGCACATTGAATATATCCTGCCACTCATTTCTGGCCTGTCTCGTTTCTGTGGAAAGGTCTGCTGCAAACCTGATCTGTCTTCCCTTTTAGGTTAAGGGCTTTTTTCCCTTGCTGCTTTCATGATTCTTTCCTCGACTGAGTGTTTTGTGAATTTGACTATGATATGCCTTGTTGATGGTCGGGTTTTGTTGAGTCTAAAGGGAGTCCTCTGTGCTTCCTGGATTTTGATGTCTGTGTCTTTCCCCAAGTTAGGAAAGTTTTCCACTATGATTTGCTCACATAACCCTTCTACCCCTTTTTCTCTCTCTTCATTTTCTGGGACCCTTATGATTCTGATGTTGTTCCTTTGTAATGAGTCACTGATTTCTCTAATTCTTAAATTATGGTCTTTTGCCTTAGTCTCCCTCTTTTTTTCTGCTTCATTATTCTCCATAATTTTGTCCTCTATATCACTGATTCGCTTCTCTGCCTCATCCATCCTTGCCACCGAAGCACCCATTCAAGATTGCAGCTCAGTTATAGAGTTTTTTGTTTCATCCTGACTTGACTTTATCTCTGCAGAAAGGGATTCTAATCTATTTTCAATCCCAGCTGGTATTCTTATTATCATGATTCTAAATTCTGGCTCAGACATCTTTCTTGTATCTGTGTTGATTAAGTCCCTGGCTGCCGTTTCTTCCTGCTCTTTCTTTTGGGGTGAATTCCTTCGTTTCATCATTTTGAAGGAAGAAAAGGAATTAATAAGGTAAAAATAAACTTAAAATTAAAAACAACACACACACACAAGATCAAATAAATGATGCTAGATCTTAGGTGTGTTTTGGTCTGGTTGTTGAAAGGAGCTTGTTAGATTAGAGAAAAAAGGGAAGAAAAAAGGAAAACATTTGATAATTTGAAAAAATGAATACAAAGAAATAGAATAAAATGAAATGATGGAAGTAAAATGGAATTTGAAAAATTTACAAAATAGTAAAAATATAGTTTTAAAAAAATAAAGAAAAATATTTTTAATAAAAATTGAAAATAGAAATAAATTTTTTTCTCTTTCTTTATTCAAGAAAAAGAAAAGAAAAGAGAAAAAAAAAGAAAATTGAATAAAGGGACCAGAAAACAGACTGAAATACGACTGAAATTACTTCGTTTTCCCCTGGAAGTTAAACTATGAAGCGCTTTATTGTCGGTAAAATAAGCAGGTGGAGAGACTTGGGTTCCTGAAGAGAGAGGTTGGCCCAGTTGGGCGGGGCTTAGTGTAAAGGCTCTGTTCTCCATTAGATGGCACTGCTTAGCTTACTGGGGTGGATGTTGTGGCGCGTGTAGGTGTGTGTGCGCATGCGCAGGAGGGGCGAAAATGGCATCACCCAGCTGTGTGGTCAGTAGTATCAGAGTTCTGTTCTCTCTGACCAGCAATCGTGCACTCATCCTCTGTGTCCAGCTTCCGTCCACCCCCCGCTTCCACAATGTCCGTGACTAAGCCGTCAGACTGCCAGGCGGCACCTCCCTCCTGAGTTTTATCTCAGAAGCAGCTGTGTTTCCCAACCCCTCACTTCTGAGGGACTGTGGCTTTGTTCCGCTCAGACCTTCTGCAGGAGGGTCTCACCGAGCACTGGCTGGTGCCGGCCACCCCCAGGAACATTCGCGAGACCGTGCTGCTGCCAACGCCCAGAGACTGCGGCCGGGTGCCAGCCCGCCCCAGAAAAAGTTCACGCGGGCATGTAGCAGCAGCGTTTCAGGGATTCTGGAAAATCACAACTCACATCTGGCGCCAGGCTTCACCCCCAACGGCCTTGTCCCAGCACCAGCGAACGTGGTTGTTCTCCTGGCTCCGCTGGGACGTTTGCCCTTGGGGAGTCCTCCCAGCAGGGGAACCGCCTCCCGTGTGCCCTGAGGACCTCAGTCTCTGCTTCTGGGGATTCGCCCCTCCCATCAGAGCTCCACCAGGTATGCAGCTGCGGAGTTTTGGACTCTGCGCTCCCCCTGTTTACAGAGTTTAATGGAATTTAAACCCTCTCCTCCTTTCTCCCTTTTTTGTTCAGTCCCTTGCGTACACTTTCTTTTCTCTCCAGCTGCTTTGGGCAAGGGGGATGCTTTCCATACGCTCCACCTCTGCCCCCATCTCCGTCCTCTCTCCACAAGCACAAACAGCTCCCTGCACTCTCCAACTGTCTCTCCCCCACTTCACCTCTCAGCGCTGCATACCTGCTGAATTCTGTGGTTCAGGTTGTGCAGATCGGTGTATTAATCCTCAAATCAGTTTTCTAAGTGTGCAGGATCGTTTAGTGTTGATCTGGTTGTATTTAAGGGATGAGAGATGCAAAGAAAAGTTCCATGCTGTTCTACCATGGTTTTTTTTGGTTCTCATCTTTTTTATGTTTGCATAACATTCCATTGTGTGCATGTATCACATACATACCCTTACCCTTTCATCTATCAGTGGACTCTTAGGTTGTTCCATATTTAGCACTTTTAACCTTTAAACTTTGTGTCAGCAATGTTTCAGGTTTTTTACTGTGGAGGTCATGTGTATCAATAATAGCAAAAGCTCCCACCTACTGAGCTCCTAATACATACTAGGAATTGTAATAGGCACCTTATGTGCATTGATTAATTTAATATTCATGAGAACTCTTTCTGGTGAGTATCACAGTCACCATTTTATAGACAGAGACACAGAAACTCAGGGAGGTCAAAGTCACACAACCTTTGAATGATAGATCAAGAATTTCAATTCAGATTCTCAAGCTCCAAATTTGGTTTAAAGCCCAGACATTCAATCCAGTTCCTAGATACCTGCTGGGGATCATGCCATCTTCAACACACTTCTTCATCAGGAGGGAAAAAAGCATTAATTCCTGGTGTCCGGAAAAGGAAAAGTGGGTAACAGCTACTCTAAGGAGGTGAAAATGAGCTTGAGAGATGAGTTAGATTCCATTCAGAGGGGAAGGACAGAAAGACAGACATTGGCATAGATGTGCAAAGTTCACTGTTGTATTTGTGTGTATAGGATAAAGCTAGGAAAGTACTTAAAGTACTTAAGTACTTAAAGCAAGAGTACGTTAAAGTATTTTAGCCTTCGTTCCCTTAAAAGATGGGAGGAGCAGGGCACCTGGGGGATTCAGTCGGTTAAGCCTCCGACTTGGGCTCAGGTCATGATCTCGCAGTCCCTGAGTTTAAGCCCCTCATCACGCTCTGTGCTGACAGCTCAGAGCGTGGAGCCCACTTTGGATTGTGTCTCCCTCTCTCTCTGCCCCGCCCCTGCTTGTGCTCTGTCTCTCTCTCTCTCTCTAAAAAATGAACATTAAAAAAATTTTTTTAAAGATGGGAGGAACAGAGAACGTCCTAGAGAGAATATGGGCCAGACATTAGCTCAAAAATGTCTTGTATTGCTTGTTGACTGAAGCATTTTATAGACTAAAGACTTTACTGTTCCTGAGAGAATGCTATGTTATAATTATGGGCACATTCCTTTTAAATTTTTTTAATATTTTTATTTATTTTTGAGACAGAGAATGAGCAGGGGAGGGGCAGAGAGAGAAGGAGACACCGAATCCAAAGCAGGCTCCAGGCTCTGAGCTGTCAGCACAGCGCCTGATGTGGGGCTCGAACTCATGGACTGTGAGATCATGACCTGAGCTAAAGTCAGATGCTTAACCGACTGAGCCACCCAGGCGCCCCTGGGCACATTCCTTTTAAATCTATCTATGGAGGCACCTGGCTGGTTCAGTCAGAGGAGCATGTGACTCTTGATCTCAGGGTCATGAGCTCAAGCCCCACTTTGAGTGTAGATATTACTTAAAATAAATAATTTAAAAACAAATAAATCTAGGGGCACCTGGGTGGCTCAGCCAGTTGAGTGACTTCAGCTCAGGTCATGATCTCATAGTTTGTGGGTTCAAGCCCTGCATCGAGCTCTCTGCTCTCTGCTTTGGATTCTCTCTCTCTCTCTCTCCCCTTCCCCTGCTCTCTCTCTCAAAAATAAATAAACCTTTAAAAATAAATAAATAAATCTATCTAAGCTGATCACACAAGAGGAGAAAAGAAAAAAATTCAATTTGATTGTCCTCCCTCCAAATTTGCATCGGGCATCCCAGGAACAGAGAGACCTATTTAGTGGGTAATCCACAGCACAGAGAGGAAAAGATGTGCTTCATGCATAGAATTCTCAACATTAAATGTTAACTCAGGCAGCTAAAATATCCAGCAGGAAGTGGGAAAAGATATTTTAATTTTCCATATGAGCTGGAAGAATGTTCCATCTATTTCTTGTCTTGTTTCAAGGAGACATGATCTTGTAACACTTCAGAGAGACTGAGCTCAGACCTCCCTCCTGCATGTATTTTGAAACCCCAGGTTCCCCTGGTCCAAACACCCACAGTTTGCTCATCTCCTACTATAATGTGTATAAACGTCTGTTTCAACCTGAGAGCAGGAATTACGTCTCATTCCGCTTTTGCAATCCCAGTATCCAGCATAAATCCTTGCATCTATTACGAGCTCCAAACTGTGTGAGAACAGACTTGGAACTCTCCTTCCCACGCCTCAGTACAACTGATGTAAAGCTTTCGCTTCATTCTCCCCTCTAAACCCACAGAGATTAGGACAGCCCCCTAAGGCCCATCTCTCGGATTTAAACTGGCCCTTCTCTTGCAGCCGGCTGCAAGCACAGAGTACCGTTGGCAGCTGAGAGAACAGAGGCGCCAAATGAAGAGAGGTGGGTGAACTCACTGCTCAGGACAAAGGCAGCTTCTTCCAAACATTCCTGGCCAACACTTCACATCACTGGCATCTTCAATTATGTCCAGGGGCAGAAGCTGAATATTTGTGGCCCCCAGAGTCTCCTTGAGAAAAGAAAAAGCAGGACCCGTGTCACCTTAGCTGAGAGGTAAGAAAACAAGATTGCTTGATTTGGCGAGGGGGGAGGGGGGGAAGAGAAGACCAGAAAAGTTCTCCCTCCTATAAGTCACCTGTGGGGTGCTAGACACTACCTGGGTGCCATGGAGACTATCTGAGGTCTAATTCCCATGACAGTGTGAGAAAGTCAGTGCTGTTATCTCCCTATTGGAGGCAACACAAAGGTCAGAAAGTCAGAGCCCTTGTCTGAGTCAGAGGCAGAGCCTGGGTTAGAACCAGTGTCTGTCTATTCCAAAGCCCTTCTCTTAACCTTAATGGCAATATATTTTAATTTTTTTAATGTCTATTTATTTTTGAGAGAGAGAGGGAGAGAGAGAGAGACAGAGCATGAGCAGGGGAGGGGGAGAGAGGGAGACACAGAATCTGAAGCAGGCTCCAGGTTCCAAGCTATCAGCACAGAACCTGACATGGGGCTCGAACTCACGAACCATGAGATTATGCATGACCTGAGCCCAAGTCAGACACTTAACTGACTGAGCCACCCAGATGCCCCATGAATTACAGCATATTTTAAACTGAGGGTTATAAAGTAGTTGTATTAAGTCAGTACTAATATTAAATGTTTATTTCTGAGACAGAGACAGAGCATGAGTGGGGGAGGGGCAGAGAGAGAGGGAGACAGAATCTGAAGCAGGCTCCAGGTTCCGAGCTGTCAGCACAGAGCCCGCTGTGGGGCTCAAACTCACAAACCGTGAGATCGTGACCTGAGCCGAAGTCGGTCGCTCAACTGACTGAGCCACCCAGGCGCCCCTAAGTCAGTACTAACGTTAAAGATCACGTGGCATAGGGGCTCCTGGATGACTCAGTCAGTGGAGTGTGCAACTCTTGATCTCGGGGTTGTGAGTTTGAGCCCCATGTTGGGTGTAGAGATACTTAAAAAATAAAATCTTTTTAAAAATCACCTGGAGGGGCACCTAGGTGGCTCAGTCGGTTGGGCATCCGACTTCAGCTCAGGTCATGATCTCACAGCTTGTGAGTTGGAGCCCCGCGTCAGGCTCTGTGCTGACAGCTCGGAGCCTGGAGCCTGCTTCAGATTCTGTGTCTCCCTCTCTCTCTCTGCCCCTACCCCGCTCACACTCTGTCTCTCTTTTTCTCAAAAATAAACACTAAAAAAATCTTAAAAAATCACATGGCTAGAACATTAGAGAAAATATGAAAGTGAATCACACAGATTAAAGGTAAGTATTTCTTTGAGAGATTTGTGCTTTATTTGTATATGTGGTGTATGTGTGCACCATTGTGATTGGGTAACAACGTGAGTATATTCCTTATTTTGGGCAATAGTAAAAATGCATGAAGCCAGCTGCACTGTATTTTACTGCATCTAGATTGCCCGGACACAGAAAGCAGGCAATAAATGAAGGCCATCTCAGCTAGTATCTTTTTTATTCCTAATGGACCTATTGTTACTATCTTCAGTAGTAGTTAGCTCAGGTTTAGAGAGATTAGGAATTTTGCTCACTGCTCATCATAGCCTCTGCAGGGGTAAAAATCATGTCAACCTTGACTATATCTCAGGCTTTTGGTGCAATTCAGGTGCAGAACGTTTGTGCAGCCATCCCCAGAGAGCCCAGTACCTTTTTAGGTGCATTTGTGAGTTATTCAGCAGGTTAATCAAGGACATTCCAGAGCATCTAAAGTTATCAGAAGGGCAAGATAACCTGAAGAAGGCTTCACGAAGAAGTTAAGAACAGGAGCTGCTAGAAGGAGAGGAGGGCAGGGCGCCTGGGTGGTTCAGTGGTTAGGCGACTGACTTCGGCTCAGGCCATGATCTCGTGGTTTGTGAGTTCTAGCTGTCTAGTGCTGACAGCTCAGAGCCTGGAGCCTGCTTCAGATTCTGTGTCTCCCTCTCTCTCTACCCCTCCCCTGCTCATGCTCTGTGTCTCTCTGTCTCTCGATAGTAAATAAACGTTTAAAAATTAAAAAAAAAAAAAAAAGGAGAGGAGGGGAAAAGCAGGACAGAGGTAGGGCAGAGCATAGGCAGGAAGGAAGCCCATGGCAAGAGACTGCAACAGACACTCGTTTTTAGCACCAGAGAGAGCACCTCTAATGGGCTCAGCTCTTACTCCCGGCCAAGAACAGCCCAACAGGCCAGGTGACCCCATTCAGGGCTAAGAACATCCACCCTAGACAGAAGTTGGCCTGAAAATAACTTGAAGTACCAACTTTGAGCCTCATTGTGCTTGTCTGAAAAATGAGGGCTTGTGCCAAAATACCAAGAGGGAAGTTTCCACCAAAACATATCTACCTTCCTGTGCCAAACTGTGTCCCCATAATCATAAAATAGCATCAACAATGACCACCAATAATTTATTTCATTCATATTATTCAGGGTGTTTTTATCTGTTACTTGAAGGGGAGTATCTTAATGACCTTGTCTATCTTTGCCTAAACCAACAGTTTTGGAGGGAATGATCCTTTTTCCTTAATTTGGACATGTTAGGAATTAAGCATGGTCAGTGGGGAAATTTTGCTGAAATTGAGGGAGAAGGCATTAAAGAATTGGAGAAAGAACACAATATTTGGATTCAAAGAAATCTTAGTACTCACACTTCATGTGAAATTTTTGTCATTTTTTAAAGGGAGAGAGGGTGGACCCATACATTAAGTGCAAGAATGTGCCATCAATATTTCTGAAAGGACCTTCAAGACACTGATACCAATTGTTACCTCAGGGAGCACTATGGGAGCAAGAAAATTACTTTTAAAATTTATTTTTAAAATTAACATACATAAAATTGAGTTTTTGGGTGTGTAGATACATATATTTTAACACACATAGAAACTATTTTTATCAGTAGCTTTTATAGGGGCACCTGGGTTGCTCAGTGGTTAAGCATCTGACTTTGGCTCAAGTTGTAATCTTATAGTTTGTGAGTTCAAGCCCCACATTGAGCTCTGCGCTTATGGTGCAGAGCCTGCTTGGGTTGGGATTCTCTCTCTCTCTCTCTCTCTCTCTCTCTCTCTCTCTTTGCCTCTTCCTTGCTTATGCTCTCTCTCTCTCTCTCTCTCTCTCTCTCTCTCTCAAGATGATAAGTAAATACACTTTAAAAATAAAATAAAACAAATGGCTTTTATATAAATAATGAGCGAATGCAACCCAGAAATAGGCATAAAAATAATGATGCATTTGCCTTTCTCTGGCTTATTTCACACAGCATTATACTCTCTAGCTCCATCCATGTCATTGCAAACGACAAGATTTCATTCTTTTTTATGGCTGAGTAATATTTCACTATGTGTATATGTACACACACACACACACACACACACACATATGTATATGTCACATACACATATACCACCTCTCCTTTATCCATTTGTCAGTTGATGGACATTGGGGCTGCTTACGCAAATCACCATATTGTACACTTGAGACTAATATATCACTATATGTTAACTATACTGGAATTAAAATAAAAATAGAAAAAATAAAGATGCAATGACTCCCTTGTACTTATCAGCCATTTTAAGAAAATGATCTTTGAAGCCCCTGTGTGCCCTTCCTACACCACTCCTCACTGCTTGGAAGTATGTTTCTTGAATTTGGGGCTCACTTTTCTCCTATTTTATCTGCCACATGACTTTGTATCCCTAAACAATATGTTTCTTAACATTTTTTTGCACAGTTTGGCTTTTATGTAAATGGAATTATAACTGCACACTCATGTAACTTTCTTTGTTCAATATAACGTTTCTGAGATTGATTTATTCATAACATTAGATGTGGTTCTGATTCACTCATTTCTTTATAGAATAGTATTCCAGTGTATAAGGAAATCATAATTTAGTTATCAATTCTACCACTAAACACTTGGGATGTTTACAGTTTTTTTTTTTTCTAGTAAAACGGTGCAGCTGTGAACATTAGTTACTCTGGATATATGCTTGGACACAGAATTTCTGGGGCATGGTCATACCTTAAAATTTACTACATAATTCCAAATTGTTTTCTGAAGTGATCATGCCAATTCAGACTGTCAGCGACCATGTGTGAAAGTTAGCATTATTAAACTTAATATTTTCAGAAGTTTATATTTGTGCCAATTCCACAGATGCGAAGTGGTATCTAATTTGGGTATTAATTTTCATTTCCTTTGTTCCTAATGAGATTAGCATATTTCCATGTTTTCAGTGATAAATTATTTTTTCGTGAGGTATACATTCAGGCCTTTTCCCCAAATTTCTGTGGAAAAAAACGTATTTTGCATATTAACTGTCCAATTCCTTTGTATATCCTACATAGGGATTCCTTGTCACCCATATGTATTGCAGGAATATTTTTCCAGTTTGTGAGTTTTAATTTTTTGTGGTGATCAGCTTTTCTTCTGATAGTTACACTTTACATTTTTTTCAAGCTTACTTATCTAAGTAATCTCTACACCCAATGTGGGGCTCAAACTCACGACCCCGAGATCAAGAGTCACACATTCTTCTAAGCCATCCGGGTGCCCCAGATTTTTACATTGTATTTATTTATTTTTTGATTTTTACATTTTAAAGCAGGCAAGTTTTGAATTCTTTTCTTATATTCTTATAGTTTTCTCTGCCACCAAGGCCACAAAGATATACTTTTATTTTGTTTTCTAAAATTTCAGAAATTCGCACTTCACCTTTTGGTTTTCATTTGCCCGGAATTGATTTTCTCTGCATGTGGTATGATGTATGGTTTCAATTTCCTTTTATTTTTCTACACAAATAACTAATTACCCAAAAACCATTAATAGAAAGACCTATCTTCTTCCTGATTATCCTCAATACAAGTAATGTGATAAATCAAGTTTGTATATATATGTGTATGTTCCCAAGCCTCATCCCACCCTGTTACTCTGTTTATCTCTGACACATAATTTTTTTCATTGGGATGTTTAACTCAGAGACTAGCACACCACGAGAGATTTAGAGTGCATCGGGGTAGAGATGGGGTATTGTGGGCAGAAAATGACTTTCTTCCCTCCTCAGTTCTGCACTCCTGGGCCACTCTGGATCTCGTTTTCCTCAGCAATGCTAAACGCCTTCCCAACTTAACTTCCCAACTTCCCAACTTGCACGTGCTTTTTCCTATTCTGTTTCAAGTGCTCTCTCGCTAGCTCAGTGTTCAGCCTGTTCCTCCAGACATTCCTGACCATCCTGTTTTGCTTTCTTCTTAGCTAAAATTTATCCCTATATTTGTCTTCTTGTTTGCTTTCTCTATTCCTCACTAGCAAGAATATAAATTGTGAAAGCTCATGGCCACTGGTTTTGTTCACTGTTTGATTTCAGGCCCCTTGTGCATAGTATACACTCAAATAGTTGCTGTTTGATACATATGATAAATAGCAAGTCAGAAATAAGTCCAAATAGCATATTTTATGCATGCCAATGACCTAAAAATCATGCTGGATCCTCAGAGTCAGCAACAGAGGCAAAGGACCCCTACTTTTTTTTTTTAAAGCTGGTTTATTTATTTTGAGTGAGACAGAGACAGCACAAGCGAGGGAGGAGCAGAGACAGAGAGGGAGAGAGAGAGAATCCCAAGCAGGCTCCACACTGTCATCACAGAGCCTGAAGTGGAGCTCGAACTCATGAAACCACAAGATCATGACCTAAGCTGAAACCAAGAGCCAGACACTTAACCGACTGAGCCTCCCAGATGCCCCATAAGGACCCCTACTTCTAGAACTCTGTTCTTTGGACAAGTTACTTACTGCTTATGAGCCTCAGTACAGTCGTGTATGAATGGATAAGATCACGCTGTTTTTGTAGGGTCGTGAAAATTAATTGATCTCCCTGTGTTTAAAACATGCAGCACAGTGTAGGGGCACATATGTGGTGTTAACACATATAGTTTTTTTCCTTAAAAAAAAAAAAAAAGAATGTGTTCTCTTTCTAGAAGGAGTCATTTTTAGAAATATTCAGAAAGGAAATTATTCATTGGTCTTTCTTAGAAAAACCATTATTGATGGTACTTTTCTCTAATAAGCAGTAACAAATTTCCTCCAGAAATTCAACCTATTAAAAGAGGTATGCATTTCAGAATAAAGGGATTGTGAATCTTCCTTTATTTAAACTATTGGAGACAACCCCTTGCATCCTGGGAAACTTTTCAAGAATGAGAAAAAGGAGAGGGAGGGAGGGAGGGAGGGAGGGAGAGAGAGAGAGAGAGAGAGAGAGAAAGGAAGGAAGGGGGAGGAAGGAAGGAAGGAAGGAAGGAAGGAAGGAAGGAAGGAAGGAAGGAAGGAAAGACAAAGACCAGACCACTTAAAGTCATCAAAAGAAAAGAAAAAAACAATCATAGCTTTTACCTCCATTTTACAGACAAGATAACTGAGGCTCAGTTTCAGATTCTATGTCTCCACCCCCCCCCCCGCCTTTCCCCCACTCTAGCCGTCTTTCTGTCTCAAAAATAAACAAACATTAATTTTTTTAAAAAAGATACCTGAGGCTTATAAGGGTTGAATTGCCGAAGGTCACAGATTTACTAAGTACACGTGGAGGTTTTCCATTTCCGGTTTTGCGACGTCCCGCCCCACCAGTCCTCCTGACAACAGTCAACCCACAGCACTTACATTGGCTCTCGGGACCCCTGATGCTCTTCCTCTTTTGCCCTTTTACTCCTGCGTGGATCACAGTCTCCTCTAACCTGCTTCTTTTGCACTTAGATGGAGAGGCCCCTGGAGTTGGGCAACGTGACCAGAGTCCAGGAGTTTGTCTTGTTGGGTTTATCCACAAGGCTGGGCATAAGGATTGTCCTGTTTGCCATCTTCCTGGCCCTCTACCTGCTGACCCTCCTGGAGAACATGCTCATCATCTACCTCATCTGCAGTCACATCGAGCTCCACAAGCCCATGTATTTCTTCCTGGGCAACCTGAGCTGCCTGGAGATGTGCTACGTGTCCGTGACCGTGCCCAGTCTGCTCGTGGGGCTGGGCTCCAGTCCATGCCATGTGCCCTTCGCAGCCTGCATGACACAGCTTTTTTTATTCATAGCTCTCATTAGTACCAAGTGCACCCTCCTGGCCTCCATGGCCTATGACCGCTACGTGGCCATCTGCCGCCCACTCCACTACCCACTGCTCATGAGGCCCCAGGTCTGCCTGGGCTTAGCCTTGTCCTCATGGCTTGGGGGGCTGTTGGTCTCAGTGGCCAAGACATCATGCATCGCCAGCCTGTCCTACTGTGGCCCCAATGTCCTCAACCACTTCTTCTGTGACGTCTCCCCTCTGCTCAACCTGTCCTGCACCCACGTGGCCCTGACGGAGCTGGTGGACTTCATCTCTGCCATCGTCATCTTCTGTGGGTCATTGCTAGTGGCTCTGGCCTCCTATGTGGCCATCGGGAGGGCTGTGCTCCACATGCCATCAGCCGTCACCCGCTGCAGAGCCCTCTCCACCTGTGCCTCCCACCTGGTGGTGGTGGGCATCTTCTATGGGGTGGTCCTCTTCATGTATTCCCGCCCCCGCCTCATCGGTTCCACAGACCTCAACAAGGTGCTGTCTGTCATCTACACGGTGGTCACGCCCATGTGCAGCCCCGTCATCTACTGCCTGCGGAACAGGGAGGTCCAGGCAGTGCTGCAGAAAACCCTCCACTCACCCCGGGTCTCTTCAGCGACAACACACTTTGCCCGCTCCTGATTTTAACAGAGCACACTGATGGTCACCAGAAGGGAGGTGGGTGGGGGTGCATTGAACAGGTGATGGGGAAGAAGGAGGGCCCTTGTGATGAGCACCGGGTGATGTACGAAAGTGTTGGGTCACTAGATTGTACACCTGAAACTAATATCACACTGTATGGTAACCAACTGGAATTTAAATAAAAACTTTAAAAAGTAATAATAAGATAACACTACTTCCCTTTTCCCAACAACTTTTGCTTCACCATATAATTGGCTTTGGCTAATGGAATGTAGATCAAATTGAGAGTCCTGAGCTGATGTCTGGGGAAGCACTAACTGTTTCCACTGACTTCTTGCCATTTGCCTTGAGAAGAACATCTCCTGGTTCTGGGATGAGAGACAAGTAGAAAAGACCTAAGCCTGCCCTGCAGCCTGAAGCAGAATACCACCATAGATCCAGAAGCCAGAAAAAAAAAAAACACAAGTGTGCTACTGAAGCCACTGAAAAACATTTTTGGATTGCTTGTAATACAGCAGTGTTGTAGCAATGACTGACTAATACAGCATCATATTGGTTAGGTAATGGATTTCAGCCTAAAACAGTTGCTTAAACAGGATACAATGAATTTCTCATCAATGTAGCAGCACTGATTTGGTATTAATAAGACAGCCCAAAACGTCAGAGTTCCCCTATCTTGTTATATCATTCTCAGCATGACGCTTCCAGGTCAGGGTGCAAGATGGCTGCTCCAGCTCCAGTCATCACGCTTGAATTCCAACCAGAAGAGAAGGGGAGCGAAGGAAGTACAGGAAAGTGTCTTTCTCCTAAAAAGCATAACCTAAAACTTTTCCATGGACATTTGTCCAGCACATACACCTATGACATCATGGATAGACAAGGGAAGAGCTGAGAAACATTTTTTTTGTGTGTATGATGTAAGAAAGTGGTCCAGGTTCATTCTTCTGCATGTCGCTGTCCAGTTTTCCCAGTACCACTTGCTGAAGAGACTGTCTTTATTCCATTGGATATTCTCTCCTGCTTTGTCAGAGATGAGTTGGCCATACATTTGTGGGTCCATTTCTGGGTTCCCTTTTCTGTTCCATTGATCTGAATGTCTGTTCTTGTGCCATGGAAACATTTTTTCCTGGATTTCCAGCTGAGATATGGTGGATCTATTACTAAAGGAAGAAGGAAGGACTGATGTTGTAGATGACCACAACCTTTGTCACACATATCTCCCTCACAGCGTGGCTGTGAATGTGACAAATCTATATAAAGTGTTTTGAATAGGGTCTGGAATTCAGCAAATTCTCTATAGCCAGTAGAATTATTATAGCTGTAAATCTTTGGGAATATGGAGATGGATCAGACATCACCTTTCTTCAGTGAGTTGTTCTCTTATTTATTCGACCAGATTCACTGAGCAGCTAACGTGGGCCAGGCATTGTTCCGGGCAACGCGGATGGGGTCCATGCTCTGAGGTGCTCACGTTATGCTGTGCACATTTTCAGCTGGCTGTGAAGTGAGCTCCACGCAGAAGCCAGACCTTGAAGGTGTCTGCATGCACAGGGAAGACAAGGAAGATCACGGCATTCAGATGACACTGGTGCACAGGCACCAGATACGACACCCCTGACATGTGCACACAACGCTGAGTCTAGTGCAGCTGGAACCACAACAGAATGGCATCTTGAGTTCCCAGTGAAAGAGGTTCAGCTCTGTCTTATGGACACAAAAGACACAGATTAAAGTGATTTTTTAGGGGCACCTGGGTGGCTCAGTCAGATAAGCATTCAACTTCGGCTCAGGTCATGATCTCATGGTTTACGAGTTCAAGCCCCATGTCAGGCTCTATGCTGACGGCTCAGAGCCTGGAGCCTGCTTCAGATTCTGTGTCTCCTTCTCTCTCTGACCCTTTTCTGCTCGTTCTCTCTCTCTCTCTCACTCTCTCTCTCTCCTCAAAATAAACATTAAATTTTTTGAAAAAAATAAAGTGATTTTTAAATTGAAAATTACATCTTTTTTTTAAATATGAAATTTATTGTCAAATTGGTTTCCATACAACACCCAGTGCTCATCCCAAAAGGTGCCCTCCTCAATACCCATCACCCACCCTCCCCTCCCCCCTACCCCCCATCTACTCTCAGTTTGTTCTCAGTCTTTAAGAGTCTCTTATGCTTTGGCTCTCTCCCTCTCTAACCTCTTTTTTTTCTTCCCCTCCCCCATGGTCTTCTGTTAAGTTTCTCAGGATCCACATAAGAGTGAAAACGTATGGTATCTGTCTTTCTCTGTATGACTTATTTCATTTAGCATAACACTCTCCAGTTCCATACATGTTGCTACAAAAGGCCCTTTTTCATTCTTTCTCATTGCCACATAGTACTCCATTTTGTATATAAACCACAATTTCCTTATCCATTCGTCAGTTGATGGACATTTAGGCTCTTTCCATAATTTGGCTATTGTTGAAAGTGCTGCTGATGGGGCGCCTGGGTGGCTCGGTCGGTTAAGCGTCCGACTTTGGCTCAGGTCATGATCTCATGGTCCGTGAGTTTGAGCCCCGCGTCGGGCTCTGTGCTGACAGCTCGGAGCCTGGAGCCTGTTTCAGATTCTGTGTCTCCCTCTCTCTCTGCCCCTCCCCTGTTCATGCTCTGTCTCTCTCTGTCTCAAAAATAAATAAACGTTAAAAAAATTAAAAAAAAAAAAAAGAAAGTGCTGCTATAAACATTGGGGTACCAGTGCCCCTATGCATCAGCACTCCTGCATCCCTTGGATAAATTCCTAGCAGTGCTATTACTGGGTCATAGGGTAGATCTATTTTTAATTTTTTGAGGAACCTCCACACTGTTTTCCAGAGCGACTGCACCAGTTTGCATTCCCACCAACAGTGCAAGAGGGTTCCCGTTTCTCCACATCCTCTCCAGCACCTATAGTCTCCTAATTTGTCCATTTTAACCACTCTGACTGGTGTGAGGTGATATCTGAGTGTGGTTTTGATTTGTATTTCCCTGATAAGGAGCGACGTTGAGCATCTTTTCATGTGCCTGTTGGCCATCCGGATGTCTTCTTTAGAGAAGTGTCTATTCATGTTTTCTGCCCATTTCTTCACTGGGTTCTTTGTTTTTTGGGTGTGGAGTTTGGTGAGCTCTTTATAGATTTTGGATACTAGCCCTTTGTCCGATATGTTATTTGCAAATATCTTTTCCCATTCCGATGGTTGCCTTTTAGTTTTGTTGATTGTTTCCTTTGCTGTGCAGAAGCTTTTTTATCTTCATGAGGTCCCAATTGTTCATTTTTGCTTTTAATTCCCTTGCCTTTGGAGATGTGTCAAGTAAGAAATTGCTATGGCTGAGGTCAGAGAGGTCTTTTCCTGCTTTCTCCTCTAGGGTTTTGATGGTTTCCTGTCTCACAATCAGGTCCTTTATCCATTTTGAATTTGTTTTTGTGAATGGTGTAAGAAAGTGGTCTAGTTTCAACCTTCTGCATGTTGCTGTCCAGTTCTCCCAGCACCATTTGTTAAAGAGACTGTCTTTTTTCCATTGGATGTTCTTTCCTGCTTTGTCAAAGATTAGTTGCCCATACTTTTGTGGGTCTAGTTCTGGGGTTTCTATTCTTTTTTTTTTTTAATTTTTAATTTTACATTTTATTTATTTTTGAGAAACAGAGTGAGACAAAGTGTGAGCGGGGGAGGGGCAGAGAGAGAAGGAGACAGAATCTGAAGCAGGCTCCAGGCTCTGAGCAAGCAGTCAGCACAGAGCCCGATGCGGGGCTTGAACCCACAAACTGTGAGATCATGACCTGAGCTGAAGTCGGACGCTCAACCGACTGAGCCACCCAGGCGCCCCTCTGGGGTTTCTATTCTATTCCATTGGTCTATGTGTCTGTTTTTGTGCCAATACCATGCTGTCTTGATGATGACAGCTTTGTAGTAGAGGCTAAAGTCCGGGATTGTGATGCCTCCTGCTTTGGTCTTCTTCTTCAAAATTACTTTGGCTATTCGGGGCCTTTTGTGGTTCCATACAAATTTTAGGATTGCTTGTTCTAGCTTTGAGAAGAATGCTGGTACAATTTTGCTTGGGATTGCATTGCATGTGTAGATTGCTTTGGGTAGTATTGACATTTTAACAATATTTATTCTTCCAATCCATGAGCATGGAATGTTTTTCCATTTTTAATATCTTCTTCAATTTCCTTCATAAGGTTTCTATAGTTTTCAGCATAGAGATCTTTTACATCTTTGGTTAGGTTTATTGCTAGGTACTTTATGCTTCTTGGTGCAGTTATGAATGGGATCAGTTTCTTTATTTGTCTTTCTGTTGCTTTATTTTTAGTGTATAAGAATGCGACTAATTTTTGCACATTGATTTTGTATCCTGTGACTTTGCTGAATTCATGTATCAGTTCTAGCAGACTTTTGGCGGAGTCTATCAGATTTTTCATGTATAACATTATGTCATCTGCAAAAAGTGGAAGCTTGACTTCATCTTTGCCAATTTTGATGCTTTTGATTTCATTTTTTTGTCTGATTGCTGATGATGCTAGAACTTCCAACACCATGTTAAACAACAGCGGTGAGAGTGGACATCCCTATCGTGTTCCTGATCTCAGGGAGAAAGCTCTGTTTTTCCCCATTGAGGATGATATTAGCTATGGGCTTCATAAATGGCTTTTATGATGTTTAAGTATGTTCCTTCTATCCTGACTTTCTCAAGGGTTTTTCTAAAGAAAGGATGCTGAATTTTGTCAAATGCTTTTTCTGCATCAATGGACAGGATCATATGGTTCTTATCTTTTCTTTTATTAATGTGATTTATCATGTTGATTGATTTGCGAATGTTGAACCAGCCCTGCATCCCAGGAATGAATCCCACTTGATCATGATGAATAATTCTTTTTATATGCTGTTGAATTCGATTTGCTAGTATCTTATTGAGAAATTTTTCATTCATATTCATCAGGGATATTGGCCTGTAGTTCTCTTTTTTTACTGGGTCTCTGTCTGGTTTAGGAATCAAAGTAATGCTGGATTCATAGAATGAGCCTGGACATTTGCCTTCCCTTTCTATTTTTTGGAATAGCTTGAGAAGGATAGGTATTATCTCTGCTTTAAATGTCTGGTAGAATTCCCCTGGGAAGCCATCTGGTCCTGGACTCTTATTGGGAGATTTTTGATAACTGCTTCAATTTCTTTGCTGGTTATGGGTCTGTTTAAGCTTTCTATTTCTTCCTGTTTGAGTTTTGGAAGTGTGTGGGTACTAAGGAATTTGTCCATTTCTTCCAGGTTGTCCAGTTTGTTGGCATATAATTTTGCATAGTATTCCCTGATAATTGCTTGTATTTCTGAGGGATTGGTTGTAATAACGCCGTTTTCATTCATGATTTTATCTATTTGGGTCATCTCCCTTTTCTTTTTGAGAAGCCTGGCTAGAGGTTTATCAATTTTGTTTATTTTTTCAAAAAACCAACTCTTGGTTTCATTGATCTGCTCTATAGTTTTTTAAGATTCTATATTGTTTATTTCTGTTCTGATCTTTATTATTTCTCTTCTTCTGCTGGGTTTAAGGTGTCTTTGCTGTTCTGCTTCTATTTCCTTTAGGTGTTCTGTTAGATTTTGTATTTGGGATTTTTCTTGTTTCTTGAGATAGGCCTGGATTGCAATGTATTTTCCTCTCAGGACTGCCTTCGCTGCATCCCAGAGCGTTTGGATTGTTGTATTTTCATTTTCATTTGTTTCCATATATTTTTTCATTTCTTCTCTAATTGCCTGGTTGACCCATTCATTCTTTAGTAGGGTGTTATTTAACCTCCATGCTTTTGGAGGTTTTCCACACTTTTTCCTGTGGTTGATGTCAAGCTTCCTAGCATTGTGGTCTGAAAGTAGGCATGGTATGATATCAATTCTTGTATACTTATGAAGGGCTGTTTTGTGACCCAGTATGTGATCTATCTTGGAGAATGTTCCATGTGCGCTCGAGAAGAAAGTATATTCTGTTGCTTTGGGATGCAGAGTTCTAAATATATCTGTCAAGTCCATCTGATCCAATGTATCATCCAGGGCCCTTGTTTCTTTATTGATCCTGTGTCTAGATGATCTATCCATTGTTGTAAGTGGAGTATTAAAGTCCCCTGCAATTACCACGTTCTTATCAATAAGGTTGCTTATGTTTGCGATTGTTTTATATATTTGGGGGCTCCTGTATTTGGCGCATAGACATTTATAATTGTTAGCTCTTCCTGATGGATAGACCCTGTGATTATTATATAATGCCCTTCTTCATCTCTTGTTACAGCCTTTAATTTAAAGTCTAGTTTGTCTGATATAAGTATGGCTACTCCAGCTTTCTTTTGACTTCCAGGAGCATGATAGGTAGTTCTCCATCCCCTCCCTTTCAATCTGAAGGTGTCCTCAGGTCTAAAATGAATCTCTTGTAGACAGCAAATAGATGGGTCTTGTTTTTTTTATCCATTCTGATACCCTATGTCTTTTGGTTGGTGCATTTAGTCCATTTACATTCAGTGTTATTATAGAAAGATATGAGTTTAGAGTCATTGTGATGTCTGTAGGTTTCATGCTTGTAGTGATGTCTCTGGTACTTTGTCTCATAGGATCCCCCTTAGAATTTCTTGCAGGGATGGTTTAGTGGTGATGAATTCCTTCAGTTTTTGTTTGTTTCGGAAGACCTTTATCTCTCCTTCTATTCTAAATGACAGACTTGCTGGATAAAGGATTCTCAGCTGCATATTTTTTCTGGTCGTCACATTGAAAATTTCCTGCCATTCCTTTCTGGCCTGCTGAGTTTCACTAGAGAGATTGGTCACAAGTCTTATCAGTCTCCCTTTATATGTTAGAGCATGTTTATCCCTAGCTGCTTTCAGAATTCTCTCTTTATCCTTGTATTTTGCCAGTTTCACTATGATATGTTGTGCAGAAGATCAATTCAAGTTACGTCTGAAGGGAGTTCTCTGTGCCTCTTGGATTTCAATGCCTTTTTCTTTCCCCAGATCAGGGAAGTTCTCAGCACCTTTCTCTCTCTCTTCCTCCTCTGGAATCCCAATTATGCATATATTATTATGTTTCACCACATCACTTAGTTCTCTAATTCTCCCCTCATACTCCTGGATTTTTTTTATCTCTTTTTTTCTCAGCTTCCTCTTTTTCCATAATTTTATCTTCTAATTCACCTATTCTCTCCTCTGCCTCTTCAGTCCAAACCGTGGTCACCTCCATTTTATTTTGCAGCTCATTAATAGCATTTTTTAGCTCCTCCTGGCTGTTTCTTAGTCCCTTGATCTCTGTAGCAATAGATTCTCTGCTGTCCTCTATACTTTTTTCAAGCCCAGCGATTAATTTTATGGCTATTATTTTAAATTCATTTTCTGTTATATTGCTTAAATCGTTTTTTATCAGTTCATTAGCTGTTGCTACTTCCTGGAGTTTCTTTTGAGGAGAATTCTTCCATTTCATCATCTTGAATAGTCCCTGGAGTGGCGTGGAACTGCAGGGATCTTCCTCTGTGCTGTCTGGAGTATCTTGCATTGGTGGGCGGGGCCGCAGTCAGACCCAATGTCTGCCCCCAGCCCATCGCTGGGGCCATAGTCAGGCTGGTGTGTACCTTATCTTCCCCTCTCCCAGGGGCAGGACTCACTGTGGAGTGGTATGTCCCCTGTCTGGGCTACTTGAACACTGCCAGGCTTGTGGTGCTACTTCTATGGAATCTGGTGTATTGGCGGGGGTGGATCCGCAAGGTGCGCAGGGGCAGGAGGGGCAGACTCAGCTTGCTTTGCCTTTGATTGTCTGCTTCAGGAGGGGCCCTGCAGCACCAGGAGGGAGGCAGACCCATCGGAGGGATGGATCCACAGAACCACAGCTTGGGTATTTGCGGGGTGTGAGCAAGTTCCGTGATGGGAACTGGTTCCCTTTGGGATTTTGGCTGGGGGGTGGGCGAGGGAGATGGCGCTGGCCAGTGCCTTTGTTCTCCCACTGAGCTGAGCTCTGTTCTCTGGAGCTCAACAACTCTCCCTCCTGTTGTCCTCTAGCCGTCCTGCTCTCCAAGCAGAGCTGTTGACTTATAACATTCCAGATGTTAAGTCCCGCTGGCTGTCAGAACTCACAGAGTCCAACCCCTCCACTTTTGCAAGCCAGAATTCAGGGGCTCTGCCTTGCAGGGCGGGCTGCTCCTCTACCAGACCAGCTCCCTCCCACCAGTCCGTGTAGTGCGCACTGCCTCTCTGCCCTTCCTACCCTCTTCCGTGGGCCTCTTGTCTATGCTTGGCTCTGGAGAATCCATTCTGCTAGTCTTCTGGTGGTTTTCTGGGTTATTTAGGCAGGTGTGGGTGGAATCTAAGTGATCAGCAGGATGCGGTGAGCCCAGCGTCCTCCTATGCCGCCATCTTCCACAATCTTGAAGTCCAAAAATTACATCTTTAGGGTGAGCCTGGGTGGCTCAGTCAACTAAGCATCTGACTCTTGGTTTCAGCTCAAGTCATGGTCTCACGGTTCATGGGTTCGAGCCCTGCAATGGGCTCCACACTGACAGCACAGAACCTGCTTGGGATTCTCTGTCTGCCTCTCTCTCTGCCCCTCCTCCTCTCGTGCTGTCTCTATGTCTCTCAAAATAAATAAGTAAAGTTCAAAAAGAAAAAAAATACATCTTTATTACAAAAGCAATGCATACTTATCACAAAAAATTGACAAAACAACAAAATGAAAAGGAAAGCAAACCCTTCCCAAGTTCCTCCACATAATGGCAATCCCTATGAACATTTTATGGTATCGATTTTCCAATTCTTCCCTGTATACATATAGACACACACTGCATTTAAGCATGAAAACACAGCTGTACTCTAATGGGTAAATAATGTGTGGTATTTCCATACAATGGAATATTACTCAGCCTTAAGAAGGAATGAAATATTGCTAGATGCTATATCATGTATAAGCCTCAAAAGTGTTACACTAAGTGCAAGGAGACACACAAAAGCCCACATATTATATCATTTCATTTATATGAAATATCCAAAACAAGAAAATCCATACAGACAAAGAAGACTTACAGTTTTTTAAGCTAGTGGGCTAGGCTTTGGGAGTGATTTCTATTGTGTACAGGATTTTTTTGGTAGTGATGCAAACGTTGTAGAATTAGATGGTGGTGATGGTTGCACAACTTTGTGAATATACCTAAAACTCAATGAATTGCACATTTTAAAGAGTGAAGTATATGGCATGTGAGTTATATCTCAATAAAAATGAAAAGTATTGAGGGGCTCCTGGGTGGCTCAGTCAGTTAAGCATCTGACTTTGGCTCAGGTCATGATCTCACAGTTTGTGAGTTCAAACCCTGCGTTGGGCTCTGTGTTGACAGCTCAGAGCCCGGAGCCTGATTTGGACTCTGTGTCTCCCTCTCTCTCTGCCCCTCCCCTGTTCGCACTGTGTCTCTCTTTGTCTCTCAAAAAATAAAAAATAAATCTAAAAAAATGAAAAGTATTGATAACTTGAGATCTCCCCCATGGCCTATCCGCTGGTCAGCTTCAGGACTGGTGTAGGGTTCTGCAGAATGCTGCCTGGACCTCCCTGTTCCGCAGGCAGTAGATGACGGGATTGCACATGGGTGTGACCACCGTGTAGATGACAGACAGCACCTTGTTGAGGTCCATGGCTTCTATGCGGCTGGGACGGGCGTAGATGAAGAGAGTGGCTGCGTAGAAGATGCCCACCACCACCAGGTGGGAGGCACAGGTGGAGAGGGCTTTGCGGCGGGCAGCGGCTGATGGCATGTGGAGCACAGCCCTCCCGATGGCCACATAGGAGGCGATGGCCACGAGGAGGGAACCCCAGAGGATGACGATGGCAGAGATGAAGTCCACCAGCTCCGTCAGGGCCACGTGGGTGCAGGACAGGTTGAGCAGAGGGGAGACGTCACAGAAGAAGTGGTTGAGGACATTGGGGCCACAGTAGGAAAGGCTGGCAATGCATGATGCCTTGGCCACTGAGACCAACAGCCCCCCAAGCCATGAGGACAAGGCTAAGCCCAGGCAGACCTGGGGCCTCATGAGCAGTGGGTAGTGGAGTGGGCGGCAGATGGCCACGTAGCGGTCATAGGCCATGGAGGCCAAGAGGGTGCACTCTGTGCAGATGAGGACTATGAAGAAGAAAAGCTGTGTCATGCAGGCTGTGAAGGAGATATGGTAAGGTCCAGTCCACAGCCCCACGAGCAGACTGGGCATGGTCACAGACACGTAGCACATCTCCAGGCAGCTCAGGTTGCCCAGGAAGAAATACATGGGCTTGTGGAGCTCGATGTGACTGCAGATGAGGTAGATGATGAGCGTGTTCTCCAGGAGGGTCAGCAGGTAGAGGGCCAGGAAGACGGCAAACAGGACATCCCTTACGTCTGGCCTTGTGGACAAACCCAACAAGACAAACTCCTGGACTCTGGTCACATTGCCCAACTCCAAGGGCCTCTCCATCTAAGAATAAAATACATCTGCAAAATATTTTGCACATCTTTCTCTCTACAGCTTGCCTTACTCTGGTTCTACGCTGTTGTATCACCTACTTAACACCCTTGATACACTCCTCAGTGTCCTTAGAATAAGCATCATGTGTCCTGTCATGGCCCCTGAGCCCCCATGTTCTGATCCTTGCTGACTACTTCACATCACAGCACCATTTCTCACATCCATTGTAGCCCCATGGAGGCCCTTTCACCCCCTCAAATACTCCAACGTCTTTCCAGCCTTAAAGCATTTCCACATGAAGTCTCTCCATCCTAGAACAGCTTTCTCCCCATTCTTGTGTTTCCCATGTCTGGGAATCCTTGACATTCTTGGCATGAGTTTTTCAATGTCATATCCTCAGAAAATCCCCTGTCAAACCCCGTGTCATTATTCTTTATCCCTGCAACCCATTACTTCTGTGCCAGGGTGATTGTTATTAACTTTATTTAGTTTAAATTACTTGCACAAACTGGAGGTTGCTGGGGGGGGGGGGGATGGGTGAAATAGGTGAAGGGAATGAGGGTGTGCACTTGCTGTGATGAGCTCCAGGTAAGGATGGAAACCTTGAATCACTGTATTGTACACATGAAACATAATACTGTATGTTAATACTGGGATTAAAATGAATGAATGAGGGGCACCTGGGGGGCTCAGTCGGTTAAGCATCTGACTTCAGCTCAGGTCATGATCTCGCAGTTCATGGGTTTGAGCCCCTGGTTGGGCTCTGTGTGGACAGCTCAGAGGGTGGAGCCTGCTTTGGATTCTGTGTCTCCCTCTCTCTCTGCCTCTCCCCTACTCACACTCTGTCTCTCAAAAATAAATAAACGTTAAAAAAAATTTAACCGAATGAATAAATGAATAGGATTACTTGCATGTTTGTTGAGTTATGCAAAGTCTCTCCAACTTGGTTGTAAGCCTCTTGAGGAAAGAGATGGGGTCTATCTCGCTCACAGCTCTAACCTCAGGACCCAGCAAAGGAGTGCATTGCCTGGTACCTTATAGGTGCTTGACACACGTTTATTCAATGCACGGAGAATCAGAGTTGGACTTCAGGCATCACACTCCTCAGCAGGTACAGCAGCAAAGAGAAGGCGATGTTGGCTGGGAACTCTGGGACTCTGCCCGGGTGCCCTTCAATTTCTGATGGCTGTTGATCCGGAAGGGAGGTGATGTAGTGTGTTTGGGAGAACATTCACCGTGGGATCAGAAACCCTGCCTTGTCGGCCTATTACATCAGCACATTGTTGAGTTCACCCAAGTCTCAGTTTTTCCCTCTGTGAAATGGGGAGAATGATATTGGCTCCCACGGAATAGTGCGGGGGTTGCATAAGGAAAGGAAAGGGAGGGAGTCCCTTCTGGCCACTGCCTTGAGGAGGATGAGGGGGTGCTGTGCAAGCAGAATTTCAGCCCACACGGGCCTCCATCTCCTGGGAGGGTTGGCACGGCCGCTAGTCCTGGTGCACCTGCTGGCATCCGCCACACGTCCAGTGTTCTTCCAGGCACTGATCTGTCAGCCAACTGTTCTCCAGCCAGATGCTTCTGCTCCAAACAGGAGTGCTTTATTTAGCACGTGAAAACCACACCGAACTTTCTATCTCCCAAATCAGCGCCACTGTCAGTCCCAAACACTAGTACAGAGAGAAGTAGAGGGGTGTCTGTGGCCCTCATCCCTCACCCACTGCTCTTCTGTCTCAATAAGAAGCAGATAGGGGCACCTGGGTGGCTCAGTCTGTTAAGCCACTGACTCTTGATTTCAGCTCAGGTCATGATCTCACAGTTCATGAGATCAAGCCCTGCATCAGGCTCTGTGCTGACAGCACGGAGCCTGCTTGGGATTCTTTCTTTCCCCCCCCCCTCTCTCTCTCTCTGCCCCTCCCCTGCTCATGTGCACTCTCTATCAATAAATTAATAAACTTAAAAAAATAAAAAATAAATAAAAGCAAATTCAGTGCTTCTCCTGGTCATATGGCATAGAGAACAATGCTTATCTCCATATTCTGAGATTCCTCTCTTGATTTGATGACATTTATTGATGAAACTTACCACCATTTATTAGAGAAGGGAGTCAGGTACAGCAATTTTCTAGAAAAAACAATGGAAGTTTGATGCCTGATTTTCTATAGAGGGAGTTCTATCCTCCCCACCCCCAACATATCTTATTATAAATATGGAGGCAGTATTTATTGCATATATGTATGTCCAGGTTGGGTTCTTTTTAAAAAAAATTTTTTTGAGGTTCATTTATTTTTGAGAGAGAGACAGAATGCAAGGAGGGGATGGGCAGAGAGAAAGGGAGACCCGGAATCCAAAGCAGGCTCCAGGCTCTGAGCTGTCAGCACAGAGCCCGACACGGGGCTGGAACCCACAAACCATGAAATCATGACCTGAGCTGAAGTCGGACACTCAACTGACTGAGCCACCAGGTGCCCAGGTTGGGTCCTTTTAACAAACATTTTCATTCATTGCTCAATGTCCCGTGAAGCAGGTGTCATTTTCCTTGTTGTTAAAGATGAAGAAACAGAGTTTCCCAGAGGCTACAAGTACAAAGTAAGGACACTGGGTTTTTTTTTTTTCAAACCAGTTCTGTCCAATTTTACCACCCAGCAGGGCTTTGCATGAGGTTGCATTGCTTATGAAACATACCCTCGGTCTGTTTGAGAGCCACATGTGTCTCATTCTGTCACAAAGCCTTCCTGGCATAGCCTCGTCCTACATCTATCCCAGCTGCACAGCACAGACGATGCTTACTCTAGTCCTACTGAGCTTCTTCCTTTCACAGGGATCTTCTTTGGAATGAAACGGGCATATCTTTGAACCCTAGATGTGCCACTGCCTCCCTAGGAGCCAGTCACTTAACCTCTCTGAGCCCTATTTGCCTCACAAATAAACCCGGGTTCTGAGTGCAGAGTGAAAACTAGAAATTACAATAATCCCCATTTTCCAACATCTACCAACTGCCAAATGTTGTGTCAGGAGATCTTTGCTTTTATTTTATCCTCATCACAACACTGAGAAGTAATCACCAATGTTCCCACGGTACGGATGTGGGAATTGAGGATCACAGAGTCCACTTGTGTCCCTCAAAGCCTTCCAACTGCTGGGAGTAGAATATAGATTCAACTGCCCAGGTGTGGCTGACCCCATCTCATTATTTTCTTCTCTATCTCTTGGGACTTGGGGTGAAATTTTCACTTTATGATTATTTTTTGAAACATGTTGGCCAAAGAAGAAAAGAAAATTAGTCTTCTAGTCTTGGAAGGGAATGTTAGGACTGAAAGGGTCATTTGAAGGGACTCAGTTTGATATCCTTGTTTTTTGCAGGAGGAAATTGAAAATACCTATACAGGTGCAAGGGCTGTGGTTGGTGCTACAGTTACATAGTTCAAATGGATTTGAGTTTTCCAAAATCCCAGATGTCAAGTTGCTGCCTCCATATGGTGTTGGGATCCTGGACAAAGACTCTATAGGCTGGATCTTATTTCATCGTCCCATTCACCCTGTGAGGTAAGCTTTTTTTTTTTTTTTTTTTTTTTTTTTTTTTTTTAGCTCTGTTTTACTGATGA
Organism: Panthera tigris; assembly: GCF_018350195.1. Taxonomy (NCBI): domain Eukaryota; kingdom Metazoa; phylum Chordata; class Mammalia; order Carnivora; family Felidae; genus Panthera; species Panthera tigris. The sequence continues at coordinate 2,041,997 of NC_056674.1, forward strand.
AGAAACAGAGGCATAGAAAGTATAAGACATGCTCAAGTACCTTGACAAATCATGGAGGTGATGCTCAATTTAGGTTGGCATTCTGGAGCCATATTCCACTGCTTCCTTCACGACCCTGGGTCTCAATTCCCTTGATGACACTTCTAACCTCAGAGAAGATTAAATGTAGCAGTGAGGTTAACACAGCCAAGGCTCAGCTGAGGTCTGTTTGCCCCAGTCCCACAGTGGTTGGAACAGTGTCCAGTCCCGAAACAAGCACATTATATCTGCCCACAGCAGTCCCCCTCCCAAGGAGGCTCTGTGGTCCTGGATATGAGTCTTCAGACAAGCCCTGTCAGCACCAAATGGTGAAACTCATCTGGGTACTAAACAAGAACGTCTCCACTGCTCTATTCTGTCTGTGCTCCCTCCCCCACCAGATTTTTCTCTTCCACGACCCACTTTCTCTCTGCTCCTGCCTCTGTTAATAATCCCTTTCTTTGTGCCTGCACCAGACTCACTTCT
>NC_056674.1:2045000-2047500 GCF_018350195.1 Panthera tigris
ACAGTTCAACTAAGGTGGGTGTTACCCAGTCTTCTTCCCTCCGTAGGGTCTCTGGTCAGTGATCAGATGATCTGGGCATCCATGTGGGGACACAATTTTCAGGAATGAGTTCAGCAGTCGGAGACGAGGATATCTCCTTGAATTCCCCCCGGCCTGGAAGGAGCTCTACCTCAATGGACCCACTTTGCACCTTCATCCACCGCACACTCTGAATGGGCTCCTGCCTGGGCTCTGCCAAGTTGCATCCATCCTTACAGCCAGTAGGCAAGCAGAAAGGCCAGTTTAAACTACAGCTGGGGATCTTGAGACCTCTCTCTCCCTTAATCTCTGTGGAATTACAGACCAGATGGGATTTTGTTTTTCTCAATCTCAGTTGGGTTTGAGAGAAGAGGGCAAAGGCACCCCTAATTCTGGGACTCATCTGTAGGCCATATCCGTAAGCATGCACTGATACCTACTATGTGCTAGCATGTGTTTCAATAAGCATGCATTTATCCCCTCCTGTGTGCAAGCATGTGTCCTGGATGCTGGGAACACAAAATCAAGGCAGACTTCACTTCTGTTCCCCAGGTCTGGGGTACAGGTGAATATGGAACCCCACGAGGGCCAGAAACTGGGGGAGCAGAGAGGAAGGAGACTAGTCCTGTGTGGGGACTTACAAAAGACATTCAGAAGAATGCACTGGCAGAGCTAAAGGTTCAGAAAGTCTTCCAGAATTACCTTCACTCAGCAGTCAAGAAACATTCGATATGTACACTAGGCACATACTAGGTCATATGGAAGGATTTTTAAAATCTTTTAAAATTTATTTGAAAAAAATTTAATAAAATAAAATAAAATAAAATAAAATTTATTTGAGAGGGAAGAGGGCAGGGACACAGAGAGAGAGACAGAGAATCCTAAGCAGACTCAGCACCGAGCCTGACATGGGGTTTGATACCACGACCCCAGAATCACGACCTGAACCAAAACCAAGAGTTGGATGTTTGAGCCACCCAGGTGCCCCATTAGATTTTTTTCATATATATATATATATATATATATATATATATATATATATATATATATTTTTTTTTTTTTTTTTTACTTTAATTCCCGTGTGGTTAACATACAGTGTTATATTAGTTTCAGGTGTGCAATGTAGTAGTTCAACAGTACCACATGTTACTGCTCATCGAGATAAGTGTGTTCTTTTTTTAAAATTTTATTTAACTTATTTTTTAAATTTACATCCAAGTTAGTTAGCATATAGTGCAACAATTATTTCAGGAGTAGATTCCTTAGTGCCCCTTACCCATTAAGCCCATCCCCCCCTCCCAGTAACCCTCTGTTTGTTCTCCATATTTAAGAGTCTCTTATGTTTTGTCCCCCTCCCTGTTTTTATATTATTTTTGGTTCCCTTCCCTTGTGTTCATCTGTTTTGTTTCTTAAAGTCCTCATATGAGTGAAGTCATAGGATATTTGTCTTTCTCTGACTGACTAATTTCGCTTAGCATAATACCCTCCAGTTGCAAATGGCAAGATTTCATTCTTTTTCATTGCCCAGTAATAGTCCATTGTATATATGTACCACATCTTCTTTATCCATTCATCCATCGATGAACATTTGGGCTCTTTCCATACTTTGGCTATTGTTGATAGTGCTGCTATAAACATTGGGGTGCATGTGTCCCTTTGAAACAGCACAGCTGTAACCCATGGATAAATACCTAGTAGCACAATTGCTGGGTTGTAGGGTAGTTCTATTTTTAACTTTTTGAGGAACCTCCATACTGTTTTCCAGAGTGGCTGCACCAGTTTGCATTCCCACCAGCAGTGCAAAAGAGATCAGTGCCCCATTAGGTTTAAAAAAAAAGGAAAAAGAAAAAACAGTGTCATTGTGCCTGCCTGGCTTGGTCAGAAGAGGAAGCAACTCTTGATCTCAGAGTTGTGAGTTCGAACCCCAAGTTGGTATAGAAACTACTTTAAAAAATAATAAATAAATAAATAAATAAATAAATAAATAAATAAATAGACAGATAGATAGATAGATATTTAAAAAGCATCCCCCTTCTTGTCTTCTGTATGAATTTATAATTTCTTAGTATGGTATTTCAAGTCCTGGATTTTATGTTCCCAGGCAAGACTTTCTGATTCATTTGCTCTAAACTCCCTCCTGTCCCATGTCTGGGACACCTAGTTCCCTCTATGCCTTGGCTTATTCAGATCCCTCTGTCTGAAGTACTCTTCCCTGTCTCCACTTTTCCTGCAGAAAATATGACTCATCTTCTGAGGCTGAGTTATTTGCAAAAGCTATCACTAGCTTTATTTATCACTGACCCCCAACCTGCCCGTTTATCTTTTTGGATTTTTAAATTGGTAAAATACACATAACATGAAATTCACCGTCCTAGTCCTGTTTATAACTGCACAGTTTGCTGACTTTAAGTACATTCACACTGTTGTGCGACTGTCCCCACCACCTGTCTCCAGAACTCTTTTTCTCTCATGAAACTGAAAT